>NC_061111.1:212458901-212462734 GCF_002878395.1 Capsicum annuum | reverse complement strand
TTTATTTTATTAAATTAAATTTATTAATTTTGTACTTTAAAAATTAATAAATTTAATTTAATAAAATAAATTTCTAATGAATATTTTCTTAGAATTTGTGTTGGGTCAATATGTATCAAGTTAAAAAGAAATAAAGAAAAATATATTGTAAAATTTTATTATTGTGAAAGATAAATATAATGCATTATCCAATAATATTTAATAATATCATATATTGCATATGCAAAATATAGCATCTCGTATTTAATTAATATACTACTCCAGTGAGTTATCGATGATTACTATTGGATATGATAAAATTATATTAATTTTTATAGTAATAACATAATCAATCGTTCTTAATTAATTATTATGAGTCATCTAGGTATTAAGAAAATAAATAATATTTAATAAAAAAATAAAATAGACATAAAATACGAAATTAACTCTTGGTGTTTTAAATTAAATTTTCGTCTTTCAAACGTTGATTTTACTATATCGTCCCTTATTATAAGTCATTTATGTATTAAAAATTAAGAATAACACATAAAATATTTGATTGACTATCAAAATTATATTAGTGCCACATAAATTGGGACGGGACAGAAGAAGATATAAAGCAACATATATTATTTTAAAATAAAATAAAAAGTACTGTAAATAACAATAATTAACAAAAAAAATTAAAAAGTTGACTGATTTCTGCTTCAGCTGCTTCAATCGTGATTTTAATGTATCACCCATAATTAATTATTATAAGTCACTTATGTATTTAATAATATTGAATCCATGATTTTACTATATCACCTATAATTAATTATTATAAGTTATTTACGTATTAAAATTATAAAATAAATATTTTTGACATGTCTGGTTAAGTTGCTTCAATCGTGATTTTATTATATCACTCTTAATTAATTATTATAAGTCATTTATATATTAAAAATTAATAATATTTAATAAAAAAATTAAAATAAACGTTTATGACATGTCTGCTTCAGTTGTTTCAACCATAGTTTTATTAAATATCATCCCTAATTAATTATTATAAGTCATTTAAGTATTAAAAATTAATAATATTTAATCAAAATAAAACAGATATAAAAATGATAAATTAACTCTTGATGTTTCAAATTAACTTGACATCTTATATGAGGTCCACTTAAAATTTTCACAAGTATTTTTTATAGTAATTTCGTTATGTCACTTCTAATTAGTTGTTGTATGTCATTTAAGATATTTATGCTTCGTTGCTTCAATCGTGATTTTACAATATCACCCCTAATTAATTGTTATGGTCATTTAAGCATTGTGCCATATAAGTTGAAATAGAAAAGATATTATAAATCACAATGATCAAAAATTTAAATTATTTAAGAAATATATTTGGCTATCGTCGACACAAAACTCTGGACAAGAAGAGTAGCATATATTATTCAAAAATTACATAAAAAGTATTATAAATTACGATCATAGATGAAAAGTATTAGAAATCACAATAATTAAAAACTTAAACTATTTTTAAAATATAATTGACTATCAATGACACAAAAATTTAGACAAGAAAAGTAACGTATGTTAATTTAAAAATTACATAAAATATTATAAATTACAACAATGAACAACTTAAGTTATCTAAATACATATTAAAATAATATAGGTTGAACCTATTCTAGAAAACATATGCAATCGTTTTATTAAAAAATTTTATTTAAATATATCAAGATTAAAAAGACAAATAAATATCTTAATGTTGGGCTCATGCTGACACGGGCCATGCTCCTCTAGTTATTCAAGTATAAAACTAAATAACTTGAAAAAACGAACTTTTATAGCTAAAAAAACTCAATTAAACGAAAAAAACATCATATGTTTTAAAAGCAAATCATACTAAATAACATCATAAATCTAATCCTTATGAAGCATGGTCTTCCTTTCTAACCATTGCAATTGCAATTATGCATCTTCTTGTTCTAGGAACATTTCTCTCATTGATTGTTTGACAAGTACATCACTCGTTTTCCACCATAAATCACCGCTAACAATCATACCAGGCAAATTGCGAACTATAGTCATTGTATTTTTAATACTAAATGAACTTTCTCTCGACTCCGTTGAAGTGTGTGATTTAATGGCGTCGGCAATTTTCTTCATTGATGAACTAATTTTCTAACAAGGATTACTTTTATTCGTTTCTGTTGATACCTTTCTTTTTCTTCTAGTATCACTCTCACTGTTACTTTTTTTTTTAGTTCAATTAATTCTTCTACACCATCAAAAGTTATAAATTCTTTATTATTTATTGGAGTATCAAACTCAAATGGTTGCTTAGATTGAAACCATCTACTCCCTTATATACCAACTGGTAGAACTCCAGATGATGGTGCTCACGCATGTTCGCCAGTAGCAACAACATCCTTAAAATATATCTCCATTTGAGTTAGATATTGTAAGCCTTTTTCTTTAAATTTCTCTACATCTGGATTTTCTTACAATAATGAGAAGAAATAAGATATGTTATTAGTGACCAAAATAACATAATAACTTATCAAGTTTAACTGAATAATGTGTAATAAGATTAGAAGTACCTTTATTTTTCTATCCCACCATTCGACACTCGTTTGAATGGTTTTCTTCTTACTATTCCATCCTAAATCATTTTCCTTTCCGACTAAAGTGTCCCATTCTTTTCAAATGTTTTTAAGGTTATACCATTTATTCTTCAATTTGACTTTGTCATATTTTTTCCAATTCTAGCATTGAATCTTGTCACCAATTAATTAGTCCATCCAGTTTTGTTGAAGTGGGTACCTAGGCGATTTCCAGCGATAACTTCATCCACACATAAATTTAAAAATAACTCTACGTATTCTGTACTCCATTTAGCCTTCTCAACATTACTCATTTTCTATGCATTAGAGATATATGACTAATAATAATAACATTACACAAAAGAGTAAATTAAAAATATTATTGTCAAAATAAAAACTTAACAAAATCAAAGAATTTCACAGACAACGATATTATCACATATGCTCTTATACGTATGCACATAAAAAATCTTTTATATCATGATAATTATTAATAAAACATACTTTAAGATGAGAAAGCAATTTTGATTAAAAAAAAACTTATTAATAATAGAGATGACTTTATATTTTGGAGAGCAGTAAAATATATGTATATATAAGAAATATTATCTGTATTTATAGATGAAGGAGAAGGTGTGCAATACGATAAACTCGTTGAATGAATAGAAGGTTTTAAGAAAAGGTCAAACAAATATTTAATTAGAATCTATCTTCATTTTGTTACCTTATTTTTTGGATTCATTTTACTTTGTCAAATTTACTAAAAGTTAGCAAACACTATATTCATGTTTGCAAATATCTAAATGAGATAATATTTGTTATTTTTTACCTTTTCTTTGGGATATGTTTTTACAGTTTCAATTCTAAAACTAAGTAACCAAATTCATATACGTATACTAGACAAATATTTAAAATAAAATTCTATTTATTATTTGTTATATTTTTTTAATATATTTTTACGGTGTCAAAATTTACTACGAATAAGCAGTTATCATATTCATATACACACACACACACACACACACACTATATTTTAACAAATATGTCACTTTTCATGAATTATTTATTAAAAAATAAATATTCGAGAAAAAATTTATATGTGATGTCAAAGTACAATCTTGGAATGTAATTCATCTGTCAATTGTTATCATTAATAATAAAAAAATAATTTATATATTCCTTAGCCATCATCATCATCAACTATATTTTCAAATTTATTTAAAGAAAATGAGTGAAAATAAAATAACAATATATAAATCATAA
>NC_061111.1:212386513-212455901 GCF_002878395.1 Capsicum annuum | reverse complement strand
CATCTGACAGTAATTGTGGTCCTAGGGTAAGGATTAGTGTGATCTCCTAGGTGGAAGAATTACACTACTTCAGCATAAGCAACTTTGAAGGAAGGTTTGTTACATTTTTTCTTGAAAACATTCTCATTTCTAATTTTTCAAATGTTCCATATGCTGAAAGGAAGGAGGACATCCCCAAGAGATGAAGTTATTATAGCTATAATGTCTCAAATTCTTTTAAGTATTTTCCTAGTTCAGAGTGGAAAACATATTAAGATGGGGGGTCCCTATTGGATTTTTGGATGAGGTCTAACCAAAAGTCCTTAGTATAGTTGCAATAAAAAATATACGGTGTAGGTCTTCAAGATGATGATTACAAATCTGACAGAAAGGGGTGATGTTGGTACCTCTATGGTAAAGGGCGGCCCTGGTTGGGAGACAGTTATGCTGGAGAATCCATTGGAAGAATTTGATTTTATTGGTGATTTTAGTCTTCTAAATCTAATTGAAACAATTATTGTTAGAGATTCTAGTCCCTTTATTTTTGGAGATATGAGAATAGGCACTCTTACAGGAGAAAGACCCATTGTCATTTAATCTCCTAAGAGACATGTCAGTTTGGGTTTTGGGATTTGGAAAGAAGGTATTGTGGATATTTTGGAGAGTATTGAAAGGAATATCAAAGGAAATTAAGATTAACTCCCAATCCTTATTCCTTCATATATCAGTTAGTTTGACATAGAAGTTGGAAGTAAGGGTGGACCCTGAATAATATTGCAGAGTGGAGGGAAATTTAGGAGACATTTGTCATTTCAGGCATCCACTTTTTTCCAATCATGAATGGACCATTGGACAACATATTTACAAAGATCCCAAAATCTGTGGAGGTTTTACAGGTTTGAAGCGTAAAAATCGAACTACCTTGTGCAAGTTTTATTCTTACTGATGAGGACTCTGGCCTAGAGGGAAAAAAGGTTGACATGCATTCTCTAGAATAAGCTACAAAGAAGGGTGTCATTCTTAGTACTTGCATTTTGCATCCCTAGGCCTCTTTCTACTTGGTCTTAGTGAGAGTGTCCCAGCTAACCATAAGCATTTTCCTTTTGGAGTCAGTGGTTCCCTAGATAAAGTTCCTCTAAGCTCTGTCTATACTGTTGTGTATTTTTCTAAGGAGATGAATGAATTGCATAACATGATTGGAGATGATACCAAGAGAAGCTTTAGCAAGGGTGGTCCTCCCAGCCATTTTAAGAAATTTGGTCTTTCAGCTAACAAGTTTATTGTTAAGATTATCAATAATAAAATGGAAGTCACTAGAGGTAAGTTTTTGGTGAAAGATAGAGAAGTCTAAGCACTTCCTAAAGGAGTTTGAAGCTTGAATTTCAAGAGTGTTGGAGAGGTCTTGTTGGGATTTACTCTTATAGTTTCTTGAGGAGAAGACCTTGAATTTACTAAAATTGACCTTCTAGCCAGAGTGGGTGTTAAAGCTCTTTAGAGTTCTAATGATAGTGTAGTAATTGGATCTGTCAGCTCTGGAAAATAATGGGAGGTCATCAGTAAAAAAGAGGTGAGAAATATAGGGGTCTCTTCTACTAGTGGATATTGGAGTCTATTGGAGGGTATCAACTTCAGAGTCTTTTCTCCGGGAGAGAAACTCCATACAAAGGATTAAGAGGTAAAGGGACATGGGATCCCCATGTATGATTCACCTGGATGAGGGGAAGTTGTAATTCTTGCTCCCATTAACTAGAACAGAGATATAGAAGGTAAAGATGCAAGACATAATGAGGCTTGTTAACCTATTGGAGAAAAAGAGGGCTTGCCTGTTAAAGGACCACTCGAGCCTATTTGAGGCCTTTTCATGGTCAATTTTCAGGATTATATTGGCAGACTTACCTTTCATTTTGGAGAAGTGGTTAATGTATTCCTGGATAATAATAGCATCGTCAAAGGCTCTTCTTTTTTAGAGAGAACTAGTTTAGCTTTGTCCAATGATGAGGGTCTGGTGGGGCTTGATCCTATTGGATATGATATTTGCAATGATTTTTTATTGGGTAATTACAAAGTCCAATAGGTCTGAAGGTCTTTAGAGAGGTGTCATTTCTACACTCTGGAATAATAAAAAGGTGTGTAGGGTTTACCTTTTCATCCATACTATAAGATGTGAAAGTATAAGAGAAGAAATCAATTAAGGATGACCCTATTACGTTCCGATATTTTTGGTACATAAGGGGTTGTATCCCATTAGGTCTAGGAGTCTTAATAAGTTTCAAAGAGAAGATAACACTTCTAATCTCCTCTACTCCAGGGGTAGTATCTAGAATAACATGGTTAGAAGAATTGATAGACCCATGAGAGAAAGGATTAGCTTGACTCTTGAGATTAGGCCAAAGATAATCTGTGGTGAAGAGAAATTTATAGAAGGAGATGATAAAATCTTTAATTTTAGGCTAGATATAAATCCAATTCCTATATTATCCTGGATGAAGGTGATTTTGTTTCTCCTCCTTCTGTTTAGGGTGGAAGTATGGAAGAATTTGATATTCGAATCCCCTTCCATAAGCGAGTTGATTATAGACTTGAGTTTCCAGAAGTCATTTTTCTCTCTAAGTATATGGCTAAACTCAACAGTGAGGGAGTTTTCCAACTCA
Organism: Capsicum annuum; assembly: GCF_002878395.1. Classification (NCBI taxonomy): domain Eukaryota; kingdom Viridiplantae; phylum Streptophyta; class Magnoliopsida; order Solanales; family Solanaceae; genus Capsicum; species Capsicum annuum. The sequence continues at coordinate 212,453,271 of NC_061111.1, read as the reverse complement.
TGAGAAAATGTGTTTATAGAGTATTGAAGAGACATTTAGGTGCCAGAAAGTCTAGATAGGAGGTGTTTTTTTTTTTTGGAAAATGTTTCCATAGACCTCTTTATTCCATACTTTGGCAGAATTCTCAAAGTCTGTGGATGCATTGGTAAGGTTATCACAGTTTTGAAAGGAGGATCTGAACATGTTACGGAAATTCCCATGGTTACACCATATAGTTTCCACCTTGAAGGGTATGTAGGAGCTCTGAGAAGATCTGGTTAGGCTAACCAGGAGAGGGGAGTGGTCAAAGTGAGTTCTAGGGAGGTGGGTAACAAAAGGCTCGCGGAAAGGTGGATCCACTATTCATTTGTAAGGCATCTATCAAGTCTTTCTAAGATTAAGTTATGCCTATTTTTGTATCTCATATTAGACCAGGTGTATTTACTACATCTAAATCCTAGGTCTATAAAGTCACGGTGGTTGATACAATTCCAAAAAATGAGAGAATTTATTGAGGTTAATCCTATTCCCCCAAACTTCTCAGTAGCTTTAAGGATCTCATTAAAATCCCACCTATTATCCAGCTATTGCAACTATAGGAATCAATAGTGCCATCCACAAACATAAGTTGGTCCACAGTTGCTTCTTAGTGTTGAAGTCATTACTAGCATAAATCACACTAACAAACTAATTCGAGGGAGGAAACTAACCTTAACAGTTGTAGACACCTAATTTTATCCCTCTCGAAATTAAATTTTATTCATTTTTTTATCTCACCTTATCACGTGCCCTCACCCATTCTATACTTTTCCCACTAGAAAACAAATACAACAAATCCTAACAAATCTAATCCCTAATATTCCATTATCCTAACTAATTTTTACACCTCACATACCCCACCCCTACCTCTTACCCACGTGGTCCCCACCTCCCTAACAAACCCACTATCAGATTCCCTACACAATTCATATTCACCACACATATACACATACAGAGAAGGGAACAGAAAATTCTCATAGACCCATTTTTCTTTATCCATAAGAATTATTTATACATACTCCTCACTCACTGGAAACAATGGATTAAAAAAAATAATTACAATTCCATACATACTGACTCTCATTAGACTCCATTTATTTTCCATAGATACATACAAACCTTAAGGAGGGAGCCCACAGTAACTCACCACACACACACAGAGACTTGGATTTTCTCTAATTCACTAAAATTTCCATGTCTCTCATCCAAGACTGGGCTCATATACGCATATACTCAACATTCATGCATACGCACAAATTCGACACACTGAGAAATATACACACAAAAATAGAATAGGGAGAATGGGGTGAAAATTAGTAAAAAGAAAGAAAAGCAAAAGGGTTTGAATAGAGAAAGGGGGGAGAAATTTAAAACATAGGGAATTGAGAGAGAGAGAGAGGGAGAAAACAGGGATCATTGCACTATTTTCAGCGAGTCTCATCGGAATCGAAACCAAGAGAGCACTGGCGACCACTGTGTGGTACTATTACGATGGAGCTCACTAGAAAAATCGCTCCGCCAATCTCGTTCCAACCACACTGGTGTTGAGAAGCCACTTCGAACCCCATTTTTAGTTCGAATCTCGTGAAATTAACAAAATCAGCGACCAAATCTGTGAAAGTTGACCGTCTTATTTAATTCTGACAAAATTCCATCAAAAAGTGATAAAAATAGAAATGGGTCAGTCGATTTATCGAGGTTTGGTCCAGATTTTGGGATTTGTTCGATTGACAAGTTCGAGGTCAAGGATGGTTGATTCGATTTTGTTCGAGGTTCATTGGTTTCCGAGGCTCCCGTTGCTGTCGAAATTGATTCAAGTTAATTGAATAAAAGGAACATTGAGGTCCAATTCTATTTTTTCTTGCTTTAATTTTTATGAGATTGTGATTGATTTATGTGTTTGGCATGTTTGAATCTTTGTTGTGTGTTGGTTGATGTTGGATTTGGATGTGAAAACATGAATTGGGAGTCGACGAATTAGTTAATTATTTTGAGAATGAATTCGGGAAGGGTTAGAAATTGATGAAAGTGAATATTAATCTATTTTGATTCATTGATGGTTGTCTAATTTGAAATGGATTTTACTTTTTTATCAAACTCGATAGTATGATATTTTAGGTCGAAGATCGATAGGCAAATCTTAGGTCTTAGGTAGGCAACTCATAGGATTCTATATCATCGAATGTGTATATGTCTATGTTGGGTGATTTCTCTACTTTTATCATATTTCATCAAATGTATTCATTCGTCAGGGAATGCCCCGAGGTCACATTGTACTTATTCACCGGGAAATGCCCAGAAGTATCATGTACGTAAAAATGGCTCATGATCAAGGCCTAAGGCATTGAGTAAAGCATTGGAGCGTAGTTTAGGATTAATCTAGAATAAAGTAGGTTTATATTTTTGCATTTTATATTTCAGACTGTAATAATTGGACTGAACACTATATTATTGGACTTGTTTTGTTGTCTGTTTGATTGATTATTTTTGTATGTTTTATGTGGTTTATACATTTATTTTGTCAAATTTGTCGATATGCTCCACCAAGAGACCGTGTTCGAACCACAGGATCGAGGGTTTCCTAACATCTTCCCCTCGGTCAATAGAATTCCTTAACTAAAATCTCTATTCGTGGATCAATTTTTAAAGAGTCAAATCATTTTGAAAAAATATTTCCAAAGGTTACTTGGCACACCCGATTTATAGCGGTAACTCTGAATTTAATTGGAAAAGATCATTTTCGAAACAAAATTTTTATCTTTTTGTCACTTACTAACAAAAGCCTTTCAAACATTAAAATTGATAATCTTTTTTGTTAAAAAAGGGGTGTGACAACTCTGGTGACTCTGTTGGGGACATTTTTTGAATTCGAGCTTATTTTTAGAGTTGTATTGTCTTAGTTTGGCGTTATAGGTGTATAAATATTGTTTGTGTTATTTTTTGTGTTTATTTAATTATTGTTGAGTGCCTACATGCTACGTGTTTACAGTCTTTCTTTATGTGTTACTGCTTTATATCTGGCATCATTTGCATAACCCAAGTCAATTCTTTCTGCAACAAGTCCTGGAGTGCATGTCATGTACACAATCTCTAGTTGAGTCACTTATTTTAGGAGAGGGGACCATTGGAAGTATGGAGTGGTGGAAAGCTTTCGCAGTCACTATCGATCATATGTTTTCTCGAACAACCTTGTTAGTGGACCCCAGCATAGGTTAGCCTTTAGGTCATGCTTATTTGCATCATATTGAGACCTAGCAGGACCCACTTGGTCCTACATAGGAGACTCACCGCTAAAGCATCCCTACGTGCTAATTGTTGCATCTTTAAAGGTAACAGGGTCATTTGATGGATTGATTTGGGGAAAGCATGTGCTAGAATTAAAGAAGCGTGTGTTTAGGCAAAAAAAAAAAGGAAAAAAAAAGTGAGTCAAAAAAAGAGTTTCATAGCTTTTTAGTGTTCTTTATGGCTTTTGTTTTTAACAATTCAAAAATTTCAAAAAGATTTTTACCATCTGAATTCATTCGTCAAAAACAAAAACATCAAAAAGATTTCCCTTTTGTTTCTTTAATAAGCATTAATAATTCAAAAATTGCAAAAAGATTTTTTTTTCAATAGGAGATTTTTATTAAAGAAGAATTCAAAAAAAAATGGTAGAAGTTTTGTATATTTCATATAATGAAAATACCAAAAAGATTTTTCTTTCATAGTTGTTGGTGTCAATTTTATGTGAAATGTCAAATATAAAACCCAAAAAAGATTTTATTAACGTTTTTATCGTCTGACTGTGGTTGTGTCTTTCAAGTCAGGGTTTAGTCGGTTGTTTAATCTTTAATTGTCCAATCTGAACAAACTACACACCCTTGATTCTCCTCGAGAGAGAGTGAGATATATAGGCAGCCTTTACGAATTCGGAGATCTTATTTAAAAAAAAAAAGATTTTCTTCACTCTACATTTAGAGTAGGTGTCATATACACCCTTTAAAAGAAAACTAAAAAAAGATTTTCCTTTAATAGTTTCAAGTATTATTTTCGTGTGAAATTCAAAATCGAAAACCCAAAAAAAAATTCTTTGGTAATCATGGGTTTCATTTTGTATAGGGATCTGAAAAAAATTTAAAAAGATTTTCTTCACTCTTCATTTAGAGTAGATGTTTCATATACATCTTTAAAAGAAAACCACAAAATATTTTCCTTTAATAGGTTCAAGTTTCATTTTTGTATGAAAGTCAAAATCAAAAATCCAAAAAAAAAAATTTCTTTGGTAATCATAGGTTTCATTTTGTATAGGGATGTTAAAGTTGAAAGATTCAAAAAAAAAAATTCGTTAATTCTTTTGACAATTTGTTATTTCCTTTTCTTCTTAAAGTTTCAAGAAAAAGAAAAAAGAGTTTAATTGGCCATTTTGGCAAGACTTCACGAACTACGCACACCTGATTCTCCTCTTTCGAGAGTGAGATATGTAGGCGCCCTCATTGGGTTCGGTGATCTTTTCAAAAAAAATGAAAAAGGGGTTTTGAAAAAGTGTTGCATTCTAACGCCTTTGTTATCTCTAGTTCAGTTAGTTTAAAGTGGTTGGTTTGTGGAATTTTAGCTGGTCCTCCACATTGCACCAAGTCGAAGAGAAAGTTATGGCCAACAAAGATACTGAGATTGTTGTCACTAATTAGATAGGGAGTTTGGGGAACGATAATTTAAGAGCTAATGAAGAGATTTAAAAATTAAAGCAGCAAATGATAGTAATGCATCGAGCTTGGACTAATGGGTTGCCACCTCCTCCATTTCCCATTGATAGTTGGAGTATCTTTTTAGCTTGCCTCTCGTGTCACATGCATAATTTCCCATTTTGCTTGACATGCCACAACATGCACTAGGGTTTACTCTAGGGCAACACTATCCAAACACTTCCAATATTTATTTTCTCACTCTTCAACACAAAACTACCACATGCTCGTCTCTACTTTCTATTCATGCTTTTGAACACCACTCCCACCTGAAGCTCCTACTTTTAATGTTCAGCCACCGGTTATGATTCCTCACTCTGCAAAGGAGCCTATATTGAATATTTCTAGTGATCAGCATTATCCCCTCGAGCCCACATTTTAGTCGACTGGTCCTTATGGCTACACTCAACCGCCTGAATTTTTTCTTAACACTGGGAAGCCTGTTATGAAAGAAGAACAAGAGAAAATGACCATAAAATTGAGAAGTTTGAAACTGGCTATGAAAAATTTCTAAGGACTTGGGGGGTACAAAAGTGTCTCATATAAAGATCTATATATATTTCTAGGTGTTCATCTCCCTCTTGGTTTTAAAATGACGAAGTTTAAGAAGTATGATGGACAAGGCGATCCTGTAGCACATTTAAGATGTTATTACAACCAACTAAGGGGCACTGGAGAGAGGAAAGAATTACTCATGACATATTTCGGTGAGAGCCTTTCTTGTCTAGCTTCAGAATGGTTTGTTGACCAAGACATCGACAAATGGAATAGTTGGGATGACCTAGCTAATGAATTCAAGCAATAATTCCAATACAATATGGAGTTTATTCCTAATGAGAAATCCATAAATAATATGAAAAAAAGAGTATTGAAAGTTTCAGAGAGTATGTGATTAGATGGTGTGAACAAACTGCTAGGGTGAAACTGCCAATAAAAGAAAGAAAGATAGTGGAGGTGTTTATTTAAGTGCAGTATTAAACATATTATCAACACTTGTTACCTGCATTAGGCAAGCCATTTATTGAGATCCTCAAAATGGGGGAGATGATAGAGGATGGAATTAAGACCGATCGCATTGTGAGTTTTGCAACATTGAAAGCGACTACTTAAGCAATTTAAAAAGGTTCAAGAAGTGTCGGAGAGAAGAAGAATGAGGAAGATGCATCTGCTATTGTAGTTGGACAACAGGCACTGTCAAGAGGACCACACCATCATTATCCTCAGGCTCAAACCCAAGTTTATGCCCAAGTTTCACAGAATTACTCTCAAAATCTATTATACTCCATTCCCCCACCTTCATATCCAATATATAATGCAAAACCATACGTTCAACCAATATCTTACCCACAATGGCACGTGTCAACTCCTCAAAGTTATCCTCCAACTCCACAAACATACCAAAGCCCTTCTAGGCCCAATTTTCAATCCAAGACAAATAATGAAATGAGTCAAAAGTCGAGGGATAGCTTTACACCAATTGGAGAGTCGTATTCTAGTCTATTTTAGATATTGGTACAATATAGCATAATCACTCATCTCCTTAGGTATACTCTTGACCCACATTCAAGAAGTTTTAATTCAAATGTACGATGTGCATATCTTTCTGATGTTCAGGGTCACAGTATTGAAGATTGTTGTTCTTTGAAAAGAGAAATAGAAAAAAAAATTCAAGACCAATTGATTGTAGTGCAGAACATTGACAGTGAGGAAAGCTTTAGTCATGCTGATATACAAACCAGTTGCTAAAGATATCAAGCTCAGCAATTGGGAAGTCACTCATCTCCCTTCTAGGATGGATGTTTAGTAGTTTGTTTTCTTTTCTTTTCTGTTATTTGAATTATTTCAGGGTGTAGTTTGGGATTTCTCTCACTTATGTTCAAGCCCTTCTATCTTTTATTTCAACTAAATGAAATGTCTCTTTCCCTTTATATTTTAAATATGTGTTGTTTATTTGTTTTCTTTATACAGTATATTTTATTAGGGTTGTGCAAAAACTGAACCGATCGATAAATCGAACCGATAAAAATATTATTGGGTTATTGGTATTAGGTTATTGGGTTAACAGTTTTTTATTAGTTTTATAAAAAAAATTTATTAGGTAAACGGTTCAGTATTGGAACCGATAACCCAATAAGGATACACTAAGTTATTGTTTTATCCCTATTATGTTATATATTTAAATCTCTCTCTCTCTTTATCTATCTATCTATACCTCTCTCTATATATATATGTGTGTGTATATGTATATAGATTATATGCACCGTTAATTCATAATTCAGTGATTCACAAAGTATTAACCTATTCAGGGCAACAAAGGTACAATATAAAGTTCGGCTATAATCGTAATAAAAAGCTTGAAGCATTTATAGCTTCCAACAATTAGGATTTAATTTTTTTCCTAACTAACATTCAGTTCAAGTTTGAAGATTCTTGTAAACTAAAATGCATTGCGTAGGTTTTGGCGGTAATTAAGATTTTATTTTTTTTATGTTAGTTGTTACTATTTTTATTTTATAAGTATTTTCTTATTGGTTAAACTAAAAATCGAACCGTTAAGGATCAAAAATCAATAAATCGAAATTGATAAGAAATTATCTTATTGTTTGGTTATTGGTTTTACATATTTAAAAATCAAAAATCGATAAACTGAACAAATAACACGTAAAACTGAATCGAACCGACCAATGCACACCCCTATATTTTATGTTGATTCTAGTGATATGGCATGCCAGCAAAATTTTCAGTCAGATCTTAAAATCTAATTTAACCATGAAACATTGAATCACAGGACTAAAGTTAGAAAAAACATCTGAGAAAATAGGTCGAGTGCTGAGACATTAGTGACAAGTTAAAGCCTTCTTTGAAAAGCTAAGGCAATTATTTTGAGAATCACAAGAATAACTTAGTCATCAATTGAAAGACATGTCTCAATTAGGTCAAATAGTGGAAGCGCGATCCTTATATCAAGAGAAACAAGAAGATAATCAGCTCTACGAAAGCATGGATCATTCGATGTGAGGGATGTACAACAAAAGTGGAGTTGTATGTTTAATAAGTATAGAAGAAGAAGTGGCGCACCTGCTCAGTTAAAGTTAGTATTATTAAGGTGTCACACATGATCTTTATCTCCCACTTTCAAATTGCATGTTATGTATTTACATTATCAAGGATTGATATGATGAAAATATTTCATTCTGCTATCCTAACATTGTGTCATCCTTTGTTTACCCAATTTGAGCTTTAGTTCTATTTTCTTTCATACCCCTCTTTTAGAATCAAGATAGAGTCGGCAAAGTTCAAAAAAAAGTTTTGAGTAAAAGATTAGATTCAAAAGGTTTAAAAAAAAAAGAGAAAAAGTATGTCAAAAAAAATGAGGAGTGTGTTAAGAAAAATAAAGTTAGAAAAGTGCCAAAGAGAAAAAGAGTCAACAAAAGAGAAAAACAAAAAAAAAATCTGAATCAATCAAAAGAACAAGTTGTCGAAACTACATGTAACTTGATTCTCCTTTCTTGGGAGTGAGATACGTAGCCTTCCCTACTTCGGGCTCAATCCAACCAAATGAATAATTTAGAATTGCTTAGTCAAAAGAAACTGGGGCATAAGTTAATCTTCATTATTTGAATCTATTCCAAAAATTGTAAGTCCCACCCCATTTCAAGTGTCATTTGGGCCTCATGTCATCCTTTCTTTCTAACCCCATCCAAAAGTCAAGTTACAACCAAAGAAAGACCTTCAGATCAATCTTTGAGGATACTAAGGCTAAGTATGCAAGGGATATGATGATGCATTTGGAAACTACTTGTCTTCCTCAGCATAAGGAATCAGAGAGAAATAAAATTGAGAGAGTCTTATTGGTGAAAACCCTCTCGGGCACTGTAAGACGATGGTAAGTTGAGAGAGCTAAAAATGAGAGAGTCTTATCAGTTAAAATCCTCACGGGCACTGTAAGACGATGGTGAGTTGAGAGAAATGAAAATAAGAGAGTCTCATTGGTGAAAAACCCTTACGAACACCATGAGACAATGGTGAGTTGAGAAAAAAAATGAGAGAGGTTTGTTGGCGAAAATCCTTTAACGCACCACTAGTCGAATAAGGTCATAAATGCAATTGACCTAAGGAAGCAACTCAGTTTCAAGGCCAGTAACTCAACAACAATTGATAGAAAGTTTGGATGGAAAGATCAGGCAATGCATGGCATAATCAGTAGAGTTGACTGTCATTTTTAGATAAATTTTTTGTTTCTTTGTTTCAAATGGGGACATTCATTGTCTTTTCTTTCTTATCTTTATTTTTATTTTATTTTCTTGAGTCGGTTATCCAAATAAAAAATCATTGTCATTTTTCTCTTGTCTTTGAGTCAAGTCCATGTCAAAACAAGTGAGAAGAGATTTCAAAACTGGCTATTAGCTTCTTCAATTGCACAAAGTAATACAAAAGTCGGCATATGAAAGATACATGATTATGAGCCATAAAAAGCATGCAGAAAGAATTATCAACAGACAAGTTTTGGAACTCATGGAAATAAAAAGGTTCAAAGGGTTTATCTGAGAAACATGGCAAAGCAGAAATACTGTGTTTGTTTCAGAGTCATTCTTAATAATATGAATTTGGGTCAATGATTCAGCAAATAACTAATATATGCTAATGGTTGGAAGCAAGGTTAAAAGTGACAGGGGCAAAAGTGATTGTCGCGAAAGCTAAAGACACAAACCAGCCACTATATTTTTAAACTGAAAAATTTTCTTTGTATGAAATAGGACACACGTTACCTTTAAATCAAGGATTTCAAAGCCTAAACATCAAATGTCGTAATTTCTCACTTCTACAAATGCAAGAGACAATGTTGCTACATAGGTTTGGTGATCAAAACTATGGTAAAACTCATAATCCAATATCTCTAGGAGACACAGTTCCTTTTTCGGGTAATTCAGGTTCATTTATTAGGTGATACACTTTCTAAATTGAACCTTAACTCCTAGAAGTCACACTTTCTAGTTGAGTCCTTCCACTTAACCCTTAGGAGACACATTTCCTTGTTAGGGTAGTTGAAGTTTTGGGTTACTAGGTGACATACTTCCTAACTTAAACCTTTACTCCTAGAAGATGCACTTTCTGGTTGAGTCCTTCCATGCAACCCCTATGAGATACACCTCCTTGTCTGAGTAATTCAACCTTTATTTATTAGGTGATGCATTTCCTAAATTGAATTTTCGCTCCTAGAAGTCGCATTTTCTAGTTGAGTCATTCCACTTGACCCTTAGGAGACACACTTTCTTGGTGGATATTTAAGTTTTGCTTATTAGGTGGTTCACTTACTAACTTATTAAACCTTTACTCGTAGAAAATGTACTTTCTAGTTGAGTAGTTAACCCCTAGGAGGCACATTTTCTTGGGCTATTTAAGTGACATTTGTAAGGATACGCACTTCCTTGTTCGGGTAATTCAAGCAGCATTTCTAAGGAGACGCACTTCCTTGTTCGGGTAATTCAAGCGATATTTGTAAAGAGACGCACTTTCTTGTTCAGGTAATTCAAGCGGTATTTGTAAGGAGACGTATTTTCTTGGGTAGTTCAAGTGGCATTCTTAAGGAGACGCACTTCCTTATTTGGATAATTCAAGCGGCATTTGTAAGAAGACTCACTTCCTTATTTGGGTAATTCAAGCGATATTGGTAAGGAGACGCATTTCCTTATTTTGCTAATTCAACCAGCATTGGTAAAGAGACACACTTCCTTGATTGGTTAATTCAAATTTTACTTGTTAGGTGATGTACTTCCTAGCTTAAGTATTTATTCCTAGAAGATGCACATCCTGGTTGAGTCAGTCCCCTTGATTCCTAGAAGATGTACTTACTGGTCGAGTCAGTCCCCTTGATTCCTAGAAGATGCACTTCCTAGTCGAGTCAGTCCGCTTGATTCATAGAATATGTACTTTCTAGTCGATTCAATCCTCTTGATTCATAGAAGAAGTACTTCCTGGTCGAGTCATTCCCCTTGATTCCTAGAAGATGTACTTTCTGGTCGATTCATTCCGCTTGATTCCTAGAAAATGTACTTTCTAGTGGAGTCATTCCCTTTGACTCCTAGAAAATGCACTTTCTATTTGAGTCATTGCATTTAACCCTTAGGAGATGCACTTCCTTGTCAGTTTTCATTTGTCGGGTGGAACACTTCCTAACTTAAACCTTTGTCTCTAGAAGACATACTTTCTAGTCGAAATTTCTCACTTTAATTCTTAAGAGAGACACTTCCTAGTCTTGGTCATTTAATTTTACTCTCAAAAGATGCATTTCTTGGCCAGAGTCTTGATTCAGCATTGCAACATGCAACTAGTAATGATAAGATTTGACATTTACAAAAGTTTTCTAATGATAAATTGGGGCATAAAGTTAACTCATGTTATTGAAAGCATCATTTAGGACCCTTTTTAAAAAAATGAGACTTTATTTTTAAAAAGTGAGATTTCTATCATAACATTTATTTGGCTAATTTTTTTTCTAGTTTTGATGTGATTTCAGGAGCTCGCTTGAAGAACAGAGCGAATAAATGAAAAGTCAAGCAACAAGGCGAAGAAGTTGAAAATCAAGCAATAAGGTGAAGAAGTTGAGAGTCAAGCAACAAGGTGAAGAAATTGAAAGTCAACAGATTGAAAAATAGCAAGTCAGGAGCCCGCCTGGAGAACAGGGTGAAGAAACTGAAAGTTAATAGATTGAAAAATAGCAAATCAGGATCCCGCCTGGAGAACAAGGTTAGGAAATTGAAAGTCAACAAATTTAAAAAATAGCAAGTCAGGAGCCCGCCTGGAAAATAGGGTGAAAAGATTGAAAACCAAGCAAAAAGTTGATAAAATTGCAAGCCAGGAGCCCACCCACAGGGTGATGAAACTCAAGTCAAGAGTCCAGAGAAGCTGCATAGATAGGATTTTGTAATTTCAATTAACTTTTTAACTTGTAATTTTCATATTTGATGTAATAAAAGAGCCACGGACCGAAACCTCAACAGGGATTCACTCGACTCTCCAACTCGGTATAGTCCCTCTCCTTCCAACCCTTTGAGATACCTGTGACTTGATTCTCACATAACTTGTGTAGGTAGGATTTCCTAAGTCAAGACCCGGCTGCCCTTCTCCCTTCTGTTTCTTTCTTTGAATAATGGTCGGGTCAAAATTTAGTCTCATTGTCTACTTTTTGTCTGAAAACACTTTGTGTTTACAACCAAAAATGGGCATGATGTACACACCTAATTTTGTCCCTCTCGAAGTTTAATTTTATTCATTTTTTTAGCCTACCTTACCACATGCCCTCATCCATTCTACACTTTATCCACAAGAAAACAAATACAAGAAATCCTAACAAATCTAATCCCTAATATTCCCTTATCCTAACTAATTTTACACCTCACATACCCCACCCCTACCTTCTACCCACGTGGTCCCCACCTTCCTAACAAACCAACTATCAGATACCCTACACAATTCACATTTACCACACCATATACATATACACTATCACATATATAGAGAAGGGGACAGAAAATTCTCATAGACCCATTTTTCTTCTTCCATAGGAACTATATATACATACTCCCCACTTACTAGCAACAATGTATTAACAATAACAATTACAATTCCATGCATACTGACTCTTATTGTACTCAATTAATTTTCCATGGATACACACAGACCTTAAGAAGAGAGCACACAGTAACTCACCACACACACAGAGACTTGGATTTCCTCTAATTCACTAAAATTTCCATGTCTCTCACACAAGACTGAGCTCATATAAGTGTACACACAACATTCACGCATACATACAACTTCTACATACTCAGAAAATACACATACAAAAATGGGATAATGAGAATAGGGTAAAGATCAATAAAAAGGGAGAAAAACAAAGGTATTTGAATAGAGAAAGGGGAGAGAGATTGAAAAATAGGGGGAATCGAGAGAAAGAGAGAGACAGAAAATAGGGATCATTACACTATTTGTCAAATTAGTCGATATGCTCCACCAAAATTGAAACCAACAGAGCACCGGCGACCACTGTGTGGTACTATTACAGTGCAGCTCACTGGAAAAACCGTCGTGCCATTCTCATTCCAACTATGCTGGTTTATACATTCATTTTGTCAAATTAGTCGATATGCTCCACCAAGAGACTGTGGTCGAACCACGAGATCGAGGGGTGCCTAACACCTTCTCCTCGGTCAATAGAATTCCTTAATCAAAATCTCTATTCGTAGATCAGTTTTTAAAGAGTTAAATTATTTTGAAAAGGGATTTCCAATGGTGACTTGGCACATCCGATTTATGCCAAGTGGTGATTCTGAATTTAATTGTAAAAGATCCTTTTCGAAACAAATTTTTTATTTTTTTGTCGCTTAATAATAAAACACTTTCAAACCTTAAAATTGATAATCTTTTTGGTTAAAAAGGGGGTTTGACAATAGTAACATGGATGACCTATGAACTAATAGAAATATCGTTAATGCTAAGGGACTTACCTTTCACATAATAATTATGCCTCCAGAGTTGCCAGTGGAGCTAGATTAAATTTGGCAAAAGAATCCCAACTCCTCAGAAAGGTTTTTATGGTCAGTTATTTTTGTTTCCAAGAGAGCAATAATAGAGGGTTAATAAATACTGATCATGGATTTACAATACCTCATGAATTCAGTATTTTAGCACTTCTAGCATTTTATATGGTATGATTTATCATCATTGGTTTGGTTGGCCCTTGGGTTTCTCTTAATACTTTTTTGCCCTTCTTCAGAGGGTTGGAGGTTCTTGTCATCTCCTGAGCATTTTTTCCTGGAGACAAGGGTTATCTTGGCAGTAAAGTGTTCCTTTATCATAAGGTTTGGAAGGTTTAGACTTATTTTCCAGTTTGGTAAGTTCCTAGAGGATAAGTACAATCACCATCTCATGAATGATCTTTATGAATTCTAGATGTACAAGACTTTTCAAAGTTAGAGCATCTATCTTGGGAATTATTAGCTAGCTAAGATCCCTTCTATTTATTTATTGCTCACCCTTAGGGACTCTAGAATACTCTTTCTCTCTATCATTTCTAGGGTAAGAAAGGTGGATTGGTTGTGGAGGGATGTCTCTTAGACTGGTCCCCCTTGGTTTCCATTGTTGTGCCTCATAAAAGTTTGGCCCTGAGCTAACAATAGAGGGTTGGGAGGTAGGAATAATAGTAACATTAGGCTTACTTGGTTTATCTTATTTGAGAGAGTCACTAGAGTTAGGTTTTTCTGGTGGGAAGTGTTGATCACTTAAAACAGAGTTGCCATCTACACAGTTGGCCCAAAGCTCTAAAGCCCTTGATTCAGGAATTCCATAATTAACTGTGCGAAGTAGCTTGGGTCTTGAATGAATAAAGTGTAAGACCCCACCAAATTTTAACAAATTTATTTTTGGCCTTCCTGTGTGTATAATGTCAATTTTTTACTTGAATTACGATTAGGGATGTTAAAAGGGCATTTTGGGAAAGTTTTAAAATTCTTGAAGGGGTTCGGGTCTATTTTGGGACCCCAAAACAGTAAGCCTCTGTGAAAGTGGCATGTTATGCCACTTAGCCTATGAGATAAGGGCATGCCATAGAGGATAAGCTTCGCGATAGCAGCGTGGGACGCTGCTATGTATTTTTTTGTCCCGTTTTTGTTTTCTTCACTTGGGGTTGGGGGATTTTTATTTTTTTACCCCTTAAATACTTTTAAACACCCAATAGACCTTTTTTCCTTCAGTTTTAAAAGATCAAACATTATACTTTTCTTCGTTAGCTCCCCAACTAAGAAACTTCAAGGGTTTCACAGAGAATTCACCATTCAAGCTCCAAACTTTGATTTATCTTCAATTTCTTCAATATTTCAAGCATGTTGCTCATTCCCAAACTTGAATTTTAGATTGTGGCATTTATTTAATCAATATTCGTGTGTTTTAATTTATGGGTTTGAAATCGGGTTAAGGGGTTTTGATTGTTATTATTTGAATTATTGTACTATGTTTTAAATGGATTATTCATGCTTAATTGATGTTTTTGGGATTGAATTGGTGCATTATGATATTGATTGGAATGAGAGACATGGGTTTTCCAAAATTGATGAAATCTCGGCTTGATAATGGCATTAACCTCAACCCACTTTATAATTTTGGTTTTAAATATGAATACTTGCATAATTTAACTTGTCTTTTGAATCCATTGTATTGTATAAAAGGATAAATGGGTAATTATGATCTTGGATTGCCTTCGATAGCCACGGTTTTGGATTTTAAAAGAAATTTAGGAGTCTAATGGTTAAATGGATTAGTCAATCACCTCAAATATCTTTAATATAGAGTTCTGCAAGTCTATTCATATTCTTGTTCAACTGCGGGCATCACAGTCTGATCATGTTGGTTCTGGCGTTAGTTCATCTGAGGCTACCTGAGTTGGCCAGTTCATGAGGTTGAATCCCTCAACCTTTATAGGCTATATGGTTGATAAGGATCCTCAGGGGTTTATTGATGAGATGGAGAAGATTTTTAAGGTTATGCATGCTACTGATTTAGAAGGTGTGGATTTTGTTGTTTATCAGTTGAAAGATGTGGCTTACCAGGGGTATGAGGAGTGACAAATAATGAGGGGTGATGATGTTGAACCGACAGTGTGGGATGACTTCTTTCCTGATAAATAATCAGGTGCTTTTCTTGATCACTTCTTTCCTGAAGAGTTGAGAGAGGTTAAGGCTAAAGAGCTTGTGAACTTGAAGCAGGGTAAGATGAGTGTTAAGGAGTATGCCCTGAAGTTCCAGCAGTTGTTTTGTTATGCTCTGGAGTTGGTGTCTAATATGAGGTCCCGAATAAGAAAATTTGCTTCTTGTTTGTCCAGTGATTTGGTATTAGAATGTGAGGCTGTTATGTTGAATAATAATATAGACATATACAGGATGATGGTATACATGCAGCAGGTGAAGGATGAGAAGATAAAGTAGGTAGATATAGGAGAAAGGCAGAACAAGAAGTTTAGACATGCAAAGCAGGGTGCAAACCAACAGAGAGTGGGAAAGATAGCAGACAGTGGACTACGAAGAAGAATTGGGGAAATTCTTATTCGACTGCTAGTGTTTCTTATCCTAAGCCTTTTGGTGATCATTGTTTTCAAACTGCCAGTGGTCCTAAGGCACAAGATGTCTAGTCTCAGGATAGTGGAGCTCAGTCAGCCCTACCTTATCCTCTTTATCATTTTTGTGGATAACTTTACTGTAGATTTGAGAGGAGGGGAGAAACTTGTGTTTTAATTATGGTCAGCCTAATCATCTGCGGTGTAATTGTCCTATAGCTAAAGTTGACACTAGAGCTAACAAGGTCTCGATTGCTACTTCTTTGGCTCATGTACCTAAAGGTGCCACTTCAGGTACCGGCACTTGCCGGAATTATCTCTATGCTCTTGCTACTCGCCAGGAATTTGAGGCATTCCCTGATGTTATCACTGGTATATTACAACTCTTCTCTCGTGATGTTTATTGTTTAATTGACCTGAATTCTATTCTACCGCTTATGTGGCTGTATACTTTGGCTTTGGTCCTGAAAATATTTTTGACCCCTTTTTGGTGTCTACTCCTGTCGGTGATTCTATTATTACTAGAAAAATTAATAGGGATTGTGTGGTTCCATCTTTTATAGGGAGACATTGGTGGATTTGATAGAACTTGATATGGTGGATTTTAATGTAATCTTGCGGATGGATTGGCTTCATTCGTGCTATGTTTCTTTGGATTGTAGGACCCAAAATGTCATTTTTTATTTTCCTAACTAATCAGTGATTGAATGGGAGGGGAGTTCCTTAGTGTCCAAAGGGAAATTTATTTCCTACCTTAGAGTTTAGAAGTTGATTTCTAAAAGGTGTCTGTATCATCTAATTTGGTTTAAGGATCCTAACTCTGAGAGTCCCTCTTTATAATTTATCTCTATGGTTAATGAATTTCCTGAAGTTTTTCTCGATGATCTTTCCAACATTCCTCCTAATAGGAAAATAGATTGTGAAATTGATATTCTATCGAATATCGGCCCCATTTTTATTCATCCTAATAGGATGGCTCTGGATGAACTAAAGAAACTAAAGGAGCAGTTAAAAGATCTTCTAGATAAGGGTTTCATCCATCCTAATGTTTCTCCGTGGGGTGATCCTGTGTTTTTTCATGCAAAAAAAATGGGTCTCTTCGAATATTCATAAACTATCATCAGTTGAATAAGGTTATAGTGAAAAATAAGTACCCTCTTTATAGGATTGATGACCTTTTTTATCAGCTTTAGGGTGATAGGTGTTTCACTAAGATTGGTCTTCGTTCAGGCTATCATCAGTTGAATATTAGGTAGGTTGATATTCCCAAGACTACTTTCCAAACCCGGTACGTCCATTATGAGTTCTTGGTTATGTAATTTGAGTTGACTAACGCTCTAGATACTTTAATGGATCTGATAAATCGGATGTCTAGGTAGTTTTTTGATTTGTTTGTTATACCCTTCATTGATAACATCTTGGTGCACTCCAAAAGTAAGGAGGATCATGCCAATCACCTTCGAATTGTTTTGCAGACTCTTAAGGACTAGAAATTGTATGCAGAATTTTCTAAGTATGAATTTTGGCTAAGTGTTGTGACCTTTCTCGAGTATGTTTTTCTGGTGAAGGTATCAAAGTGGATCCACAGAAATTCAAGGAAATTAAGAAATGGACTAGACCCATGACTCCAACCGATATTAGGAGCTTTTTGGTCTTGGCTAAGTATTATAGGAGGTTTGTGAAGAGTTTCTTATCTATTGCCATTCCGCTGACGAACTTAACTCAGAAAAAGGTTAAGTTTTTATGGTCCGATGCTTGTGAAGGTAGTTTTAAGAAGTTGAAGGATAAGTTGACTTTCGCACCTATTTTGATTCTACCCGAGGGAACCGATGGGTTTGTTATGTATTGTGATGTATCCTGTGTAGACTGGGTTGTGTTTTGATGCAGAATGGTATGGTTTTAGCCTATACTTCAGGCAGCTTAAGGCTCATGAGAGAAATTACCCGACTAACGACCTAGAGTTAGCGGTTATGGTTTTTGCTTTGAAGATTTGACGCCATTATCTGTATAGAATGCATGTGAAAATTTATTCAGACTATAAGATCTTGCAGTATGTGTTTACACAGAAGAAATTGAATTTCAGACAGAGACTGTGGCCTCGAATTGCTTAAGGATTATGTCATGAGTCTGCACTATCATCCAGGTAAAGCTAATATTATTATTGATGCTCTTAGCAAGTTATCTATTGGGAGCTTATCTCACATTGAGAAGGAGAAAAAAAGGTTAGTGAAGGATATTCACAGGTTGGCTAACTTGGGAGTTCATCTTTTGGACTCTGAGGATGGAGAAGTGATTGTTCAAGAAGTGATTAAGCTATCCCTTGGTATAGAGGTTAAGGAGAAGCAGTTTTTGGATCCCATACTTATGTAAATCAAGGATGATGTGGGTTAGCAAGAAGTTATGGCTTTCGAGATTGGGGGAGATGGCATCTTGAGGTATCAAGGAAAGTTGTGTGCTCTTAATATTGATGGGTTGCAGGAAAGAATCTTGGCTGAGACCCATGAGTCTAGATATACCGTTCATCCGAGGCCAACTAATATGTATCATAACTTGAATGAAATCTACTGGTGGAATAATAGAAAAAGAGATATGGCAAACTTTGTGGCTAAGTGTATGGTTTGTCAATAAGTCAAGGTTAAACATTTGAGGCCCGGTGGCATATCTCAAGAGATAGAGTTACCCATATGGAAGTGGGAGATGATTAATATGGATTTTGTTATGGGTCTTCCGTAGTCTCGTAATTAGTATGATTTTATTTGGGTCATTATAGACAAAATGACTAAGTCTACTCACTTCTTTCCTATGAGGACTAACTACTCCAAAGAGGATTATGCCAAATTGTTTATTCGGGAGATAGCTAAGTTGCATGACGCGTCGGTGTCCATCATTTTAAACTGAGGTATGTAGTTTTATTCTCACTTCTGGCATTTGTTTCAGAAAAGTATAGGTACTTAGATGAACCATAGCACCGTTTTCCATCCTCAAATGGATGGACAATAAAAACATACTATTTAGACTTTGAAGGATATGCTAAGGTCATGTGTGATTGATTTTAAAGGTAATTGGGTTGACCATTTGCCTCTTATTGGGTTTGCGTACAACAACAGTTATCATTCCAGCATTCAAATAGCTTCTTTTGAGGCTCTTTATGGTAAGAGGTGTAGGTCTACTATTGGATGGTTTGAGGCGAGGGAGACTGGGTTATTTGGTCCTGACTAGATTCGCCAAGATATGAAGAAAGTAAAGGTAATTAGAGAAAGACTTAAGACTGCTCAGAGTCGTCAAAAGTCTTATGAAGATGTGAGGCGAAGGGAATTGGATTTTAAAGTGAATGATTGGGTATTCTAAAAGATTTCTCCTATAAAAGGAGTCATGAGATTTGGGAAGAAAAGAAAGCTCGGTCCCCATACCAGATTTTAAGAAAAATTAGAAATGTCGCTTACGAGTTAGATTTACCAGTGAGTTTGGCTTTGATTCATCCTATTTTTCATGTGTCTATGCTGAAAAAGTTTGTAGGCGATCCTTCTTTGATAGTGCCGGTTGAGGATGGTGGTGTTAAGAATTCTTTATCTTATGAGGAAATCCCTATTGAGATATTAGATAGGCAAGTTTGTAGACTGAGGACAAAGGATTTAGCTTCGGTGAAGGTCCTTTATAGAAATCAAAAGGTGAAAGAAACAACATAGGAAGCTGAAGAAGATATGAAGGTCAAGTACCTATTCTTGTTCCCCGTGTTAGATGAAACTACTTAAGGTATGGTTTCGTTTCCCCCTTGGCGCATTTTGAGTTTGTCTTTGGATTCTGATGCATTCTTACTCTTATTGTGCTGAAATGTCCTAACTCCTCATTTGGTGATGAATGGTCCAAATGGCGGATGGTGAAAGACCCCGCAAAATTACAACGAATTTATTTTTGGCCTTCCCACGTGCATAATGACAATTTTTTACTTGAATTATGATTAGGGATGTTAAAAGGATGTTTTGGGAGAGTTTTAGAATTTTTAAAAGGGGTTTTTGGGCCATTTTAGAACCCTAAGGTAGTAAGCCTCCGGGATTGTGGCATGCCACGCCACTTAGCCTCCGCGATAAGGGCGTGGCACGGAGGCTAAGCTTCACGATAGCATGTATTTTTCATCCAGTTTTTATTTTCTTTACTTGGGATGAGGGACTTCTGGGTTTTTTACCTCTTAAATGACTTTTAAACACCCAATGGACCCTTTTCTTTCAGTTTTAAAAGATTAAACACTATAATTTTCTTCTTTAACTCCCCAACCAAGAAAGTTCAAAGTTTTCACAGAGAATTCACCATTCAAGCTTCAAACATCGATTTCACTTCAATTTATTTGATATTTTAGGTATGTTGCTCATTCCCAACTTTGAATTTTATATTGTGGCATTTATTTAATCAATATTCATGAGTTTTAATTGATGGGTCCTAATAAGGCTCAACTTACACGTCAAATTAAGTGCTAGGAGATCATTGTCAATATAATAACCCAACAAGAGTCGGGGTCAAATTCACGAGGAACAATGTGAGTAGTGAATGGGTAAGTTCGAAATGTAAGTACTTACTAAATTCAAACCTAAGATACAACTATGTAAAATGGGGGGGTTTGAGCGAGTGTCAAAACTAGTATGTATAGATGGACTTTTAAAGAACTAATTTGGGACTACGAATAATTAGAGTACAATCAATTAAAATGGATTGTGGGACTATGCTTTCCTAGGGGCAAGTTATGCATGGGAACATGATGATTCGGTGCAAATTCTAATCGTTGACGATGCAGTAGGCTAGATTTAAAGTCCTTGAGGCTAGTGCTTCAACAAAACCTCAAAGATGTCACTCATTGAATCTTTCGAGTACCTAACAAGTGTATCAATTAAAGCCACCCAATACCTCAATTAAGCACCCCTATTTCTAGGATGGTACCCAAGGGATACTCAACCTCATAATCACACTTATGTCTAAGATAGTGAAAATTAACAAACTAAATCTAATAATTTTCTACTATTGCCTTGGTTCCCACATCCTTTTTTCAAGGATGTTTAGGCTTTCAAGAGATTAGGGTTTTCACCCACAAACCCATTTTGGGTATTTATGACTTTCACCTATAAATCCCAATTAATTTACTCAAGCAATAGTAGAACCCAACACCAACACCAACACATTAGCATATACATAAATGAATCATAACTCATATATAAATTCACCTTATTCTAACATAATTCCAAGAGGAAGAACTAGCTACCCATAAGAGTAATAAGCAAGATAGACCTAATAATCTCTATTGATTTGATTTATGAAAGACTAAGTGAATGTTACTTCAAGCTTTGAAATTCAACAATGTATTAATTCTTAGCCTTAGATCCTACCCACCTAGTCTCCTGAACACACGCAATATTAATTCTCCTCTTCTTAAGAATTTTCACCAACTCTATGGACTTACCCTAAAGGGTCCCAATGTTCCAAGACCTTACCCTCAACCTATCTTCTCTCGCCTCTCGCCTACCTCCAACACCCCTCACCGAACTAGCCCTAAAGCCCAACCTATACCCCAAACCCACCCCCGTCCTCCCGTCCTCACCCCCTCCCAAAACAGCCCTCACCTTTAAACTCCTCAGACATGACCCTATTCCACCATCAGCCCCTCCAGCCACTACTACTCAAACTAGAACAAAGCCCCAAACCAACAAATAAATAAAACAAAGCAACAGTGCGAAAATAGAAAGAGAAGGCACGCACAAAGTATACTATCCAGCCTAACAACTAGAACAACACAATAAATCCACAAAAATATAAGAGAAACAGGAACAAGAACTGAAAACTGAAAAAGAAATAAGAAACAAACTAACACAAAGGAACCAAACTGTAATAAGTGTATGAGATAAGTAAATAACAAAGAAGCAAGAAACAAGAAATCAAAAAAGAAACCAGAAACCAACTAATACAAAGGAACCAAAACTGTACTAAATGTATGAAATAACTAAATAGCAAAGTTTAGATGTCACTAGTACGCCTGCATGCTGCTGGTTCCAGCAATTTTGATGACACACTTGGTTGCCGGAATAAAGTCGCCAGAAAAAAAAGGTCGATGGTGCATCGCCGGAGTGACTATTGTCGAAATCTATACATCGATTGACGGCGTACCACCACGCTTGACTGCTGCTGCTCACTTACACCGTCGCCAGAGTCGAGCCGATGGAAAGTGACGAGTCAAAAAGAAAGAGAAGGAAGAGGGAAGAAGATAAAGAACTGGGGAAGAAGAGAGAAACGAGGGAGAGAGTAAAACCTTACCAGTTGCCGGCGTGACTACGCCATCGCCGGTGTCAGAGCTGTCGGTCAGACGGAGTGAGCGTTAGGGGTGAACGTTAGTGGGGTGTAACGTTAGGGTGGACGTTAAAGAGAGAGAGGTCAGAAACTCTTAGGGTTCGTTTGGTAGAGTGTATTGATAAAACTAATCCATGCATTAATTAATGTGTATTGCCTGTACATTGTTTGGTATATTTTTCAGCCTATGTATAACTAATGCTTGCATTAATTATACACTCTATTATGTATTGAGGTGTGTATTAGTAATACACACCATTTTCTATGTATTAGTAATACAATGACTCTAACACATGCATTAACTTATTAAATGACATTATTACCCCTCAAAATATTTTCCACTTTCTTTTCCCACCATTATCTCATTCCCTAGTTTCTTTCCACCATTTTTAAAAAGTTTTCATGAGGATAATGAACACATGCGCCTAGAAGGTTTGGTTGTTCTTTGCCATGGAGATATCATATTCCTCCATTCTTTTCTTTTCTGCGTTATAGGCTCCACCAGGAAATCAAAAGAAAGAGCTATGTTGTCCACTTTTAGATCAGAAAAAAAAAAAAGGTTTAAAACCAGAAAAAAAAAATCCAGTATCTCCTTTGGGGTATTTTTGGTGCTACATGTTCATGTTGATTGTATTTCATTCTATCCCTTGAAAAGAGAGTGTACAAAAAAGGATATTTTGCGTACAAAAAAGGATATTTTGGTAAATAAATATTTTTTTATAAAAATTATGTAAATATATTTTATCTTTAATACATCAAACCAAACGTTGTATAAAAAATAATGGTTGCATAACTAATACTAACATTACTAATACTTGCATTAATAATGCAAGCGTTATTAATACACCTTATTCGACATTATTTTTATACACTCTATCAAACGACCACTTAATGTTATGGACATATGAACTTTAATATCATCCTAAGCTTCATCACACTTTTGTGTTAAAAGAAAAATATAATTCATATGACATACAATGTGTTAAAATAATAAATTATTTAATCGTTCTCTCTAGATTATAATTGATAATTTTAGAGATTCTATTTACTAAAATGATTAATTATTACTTTATCAAAAAAAATTGTTATAAAATGATAATTTTACAAAGGATGTATTATTTTAAAAAGGACTATTGATGTTATAAGTAAAGCATTATTAAAAAGCGGAGAAATATAATATAAAAGATTATTCCAAGCAAAAATTGATTGTTATAGTGAAATGTTACTTCCTCCGTTTCATAATAAATGAATTGTTGGATTTTGACACACATATTAAGGAAAAAGCATTAAAGAAATAAATTTAACACAACTTTTCATTTTTACCCCAAAAAAAGAAAAAGATGACCTTGTAATACCTTTTCAAAAGTTAATTGATTGTCAAATCATAAGGGCAAATTTGAAAAAAAATTCGATGATTCACTTATTTTGAAACACCAATAAATACTCCAACGATTCACTTATTCCGAAACAGTGGGAGTATTATATATGAATGTTGTTATGAAGAAATTTGACTGCATTAGTAGAACATGATTGATTTAACAATTAAAATATGAATTAGGACAAGTCGAAATCGGCTGAGTTAAAAAATGAATGTGTCATTGAATTCCTTTTGATACATGACTCTAGATTAGGGGTGTCAAGTGAGTCGGGCCGATTCGGTCCGACCCGACCCTAGTACCTAATCCGGCCCGATTTGACCCGGCCCGGTAAGCCCTAGGGCTTTAGGGTTCCGGATCTCGGGCCGGTTATTTTGTTAAAATGGGTCCGGCTAACCCGGCCCGGCCCAAGCCCGGTCCAGGTCCGCCGGTTAACCGACCTAGCCCGGCCCGGAAAAAAAAAAAAGATATTTTAGATTTTGGGCCAAACTAGCCGTTGGCCCAACGGCTATATAGCCGTTTTTGGGTCCAAACGGCTAGTTTGGGCCCATTTATTAAAAAAAAAAAAAAAAACTTTAAAAAATATTTTTTAATCCCAAAAAAAAATCTATAAATACCCTACAACTTCAAATCATTTTTCACACAATTTTTCACTCTCTCAAATCTCATTCTCTCTCAAATCTCAATTCTCAATTCTCAAATATTCAATATATTTAATTTCTTAAAGTGTTCACTTTAATTTTTTAATTTTTCGTTTACAAAGTATGAGCGGAAGTTTCTAAAGTCGCAATCTTCGGATACTTCCAAAATTTGGTATTGTTGTTACATCTCTTACGTTTAATTTTTATTTATTATATTAATTGTTTAATATTTAATTTTATTATATTTGTGTATTTTGAATATTTTTAGTTTAATTTAATTTATATTATGGATAAATTAAGAAACCTCGCTACTAAAGGTGTTAAAAAATTTTGTTCCGAAAGCGGTAGAGGTAGTTCAAGTAGTAGATATACCCGTGTGCCTTCGCCTCCGGTACCGCTTGGTACATCTTTTGAGGAAGAAATAGGTGTAGGTGCTCACGATATGGATTATGTAGAAGCTCAAGAAAATTACGGTATAGAAGAAGAAAATGAAGTAGATGCGGTTAATTTAGACGAAGATAATGACAATATCGCTGAGACACCCGTAGTAGGAGATGCTAACGTTAGATCTGAATCAGTTAATCTCCCTTACTTTCCTCCCAGTGCCCCAAAATCTCGTAAAAGAACTAGTATTGCATGGCAATTTTTTGAACGTATATCAGATATTGAGGTGCAATGCAATATTTGTCAACAAATATATAAGCATCGAAGTGGAGGCAAGCAAGGGGGTACGGGTACGTTAATGAGACATGTAGCTGAAGATCACAAAAGAGAGTTAAATATTACAAAAGATGGTGGGGATGTTGGTTGGTCAACGCAAACTAGAATGGACCCAGCAACCGGTCACGTAGCGAAGAAGTATAATAAATTGAGGGACAGGGAAGAAATAGCTAAAATGGTAGCTGTGGGTTGTTTGCCTTTTAGTTTTCCTTCTTCTGATGCCTTTATTCGTTATATACAAGCAATTTATAATCCTATGTTTAATGGTATTCCTAGAACTACTTGTCGGTCTGATATTTTTAGACTCCATTCACAATATTGTTTTTATTTATCAACATTGTTAAAAAAATATTCAATGTAGATTGTCCCTAACTTCTGATCTTGGCCGTGCTGTAAACAAAAATGATTATTTAACCGTTACTTGTCATTGGATGGATAGTAATTTCGTTATGCAAAAACGTATTCTTGCTTTTTTATATGATGAAGATCGTAAACATACTGGACAATTTATTGCTGATTCTATTGTTAAAATTGCCTGATATTATGGTATCGAAAATAAAATTTTATGTATTGCTTTTGATTATGCTTCTAACAACAAGACTGCTATAACAAAAATAAAATCTACGCTATCTCCGCCTTTACCTGAAATTTTTCATATTAAGTGTGCATGTCATATATATAATTTAATTATAAAAGATGGTCTTGACTTTTTTGAGCTTTATATTGAAAAAATTCGTCTTGCCGTTGGTTTTATTCAAGGAAATAATCGTAGATCGAGAATTAGAGAATTTAAAGTTAAATGTCAAGAAATTAGACTTACACCGATTTTGATGCCTGAGGAAATTGATACTAGATGGAATTCTACGTATGAATTTTTAAAAACTTGTTATAAATATATAATTTCTATTACACTAGCTTTTAACCAACATTGCGGTTCATTTGCTGATTCTGCTGATTGCATGCTACATAATTCTAATTGGGTTGTAATTAATGATCTTGTTAAGTTTTTAGAAAAATTTTATGTAGCTACGGTTGAATTTTTCGGTGCTTATTATCCTACTGTTTGTAATATTTTGGCATATATAGCCGATATTTCTGGTTTGCTCAAAGAATATAAAAATAAAGAAGGTTATAAAGAAGCTGTTGGCGCCATGTTTATGAAATTTAAAAAATATTTTTTCCCGATTCCCCCTATTTACTTGGTTGGTGCTATGCTAAATCCGTGCATGAAATATAATCATATGTGTCACTTTAGTACTCCTATTTATACTAACTTAGAAATAACTACTAACCATGATTCTGAACAAGTACAACCTGATTTGTGGACGGCTACGGCTGATGCAAAGGATTACATAGAAAAATTAAATAATCACTATGATGATTTATTTGATTTAGCCGTACCTACAAATATCACTCCAACTGTCGCTCCTCATCCTCCCGAGGAGCCATCATCTTCTAAAAGGCCGGGACATAGTGGGTTTTCTTATTCGTTTTATGATTTAAATTGTTAGAACAGTGTTGATGAGAGAACTTACACATCAACTTATCAGGAAGAGCTGAAATATTATCTTCGGACGGCACCAGAGGATCGCAGACGACGGATCAACACGTTGGATTGGTGGAGGAGTAATGAAACACAATATCCTGTGCTTTCAAGATTAGCTAGATATATCTTGAATGTTTCAATGTCAACCATTGCATCAGAGAGCGCCTTTAGTCAGGGACGACAGCAGCTTGGAGACAATCGACACTCATTGGGAAGCAATGCAATGAATATTCTAGTTTGCCTCAGAGATTGGATTAGAGCAGAAAGAATAAACCAAGGGATGGAGCCGGAGCCGAGTGACGAGCTGAAACTTGAAGAAATTATGACTTCACGGGAGAACTCAGCAGAATCAAGTCCAATGCATGGTTTTGCCCCCGTTGACTTTGACTATCCTATGCAAGTTCCCATTAATATTAACATGAATGAGTTGGAAAAAATGATGCATAATTTATAGATTTTTCATTCATGTAAATTATAAATTTTGAATCATTTTGCAATTAATAAAATTCCCCAAATTCATTCACTCCTTAGTCCTTGTTTTTTATTTTTTTTCATTTAACGATTTAAAATTTTAAATTAAATTTCTAGTTTTCTACTTTAAATTAAAAACTTACTTCTAATATATTATTAATTTACTACCAAATATTATTAATTTATTATATTAAGTAGCATATGTTTTGTATATTTGTGCATATATCTTCTATAGAAGTGTATATTTAACATATACATGTGTATATGTTTTATAAATTAGTATATAAGTATATCTATATATATTGTAATGTATATATAATGTAGTATATTCTATAAGTAGTAGTATATATACATTGAATGGTGCGTATACACGTGTATATATCTTCTATAGAAGTGTATATTTAACGTATACATGTGTATATGTTTTATAAATTAGTATATAAGTATATCTATATATATTGTAATGTATATATAATGTAGTATATTTTATAAGTAGTAGTATATACACATTGAATGGTGCGTATACATAGAATAGAGTGTATATATGTGAATAGATCTTCTATAGACGTGTATATTTAACGTATACATGTGTATATGTTTTATAAATTAGTATATAACTATACAAATATATATTGTAATGTATATATATTATAGTATATTTCATTTAAAGTATTACATATACATAGAATAGAGTGTATATATGTGAATGGATCTTCTATAGACGTGTATATTTAACGTATACATGTGTATATATTTTATAAACTAGTATATAACTATACAAATATATATTGTAATGTATATATATTGTAGTATATCTCATTTAAAGTATTTCATATACATAGAATAGAGTGTATATATGTGAATAGATCTTTTATAGATGTGTATATTTAACGTATACATGTGTATATGTTTCATAAATTAGTATATAACTATACAAATATATATATTGTAATGTATATATATTATAGTATATTTGATTTAAAGTATTACATATACATAGAATAGAGTGTATATATGTGAATAGATCTTCTATAGACATGTATATTTAACGTATACATTACTTTATGTTTTACAAATTAGTATATATATTGTAGTATATACATTTTTTAAAGTAGTACATATATATTGAATGGTGCGTATATATGTGTATATATCTTCTATAGACGTATATCTTTAAAGTATACAAGTGTATATGTTTTATAAATTAGTATGTAACTATATATATATACATATTGTTGTATATATATATATATGTATATTGTAGTATATATTTTATTTAAAGTAGTACATATATATTGAATGGTGCATATATATGTGTATATATCTTCTAAAGTAGTATATATTTAACGTATACATGTTTATATGTTTTATAAATTAGTATATATATATATATATTGTAGTGTATATATATATATTATACTATTATAACATATGTTTTATTTAAAGTAGTACGTATAGTCATATATAATTATATATTGAATGGTACGTATATATGTGTAATTGTTTATATATTTTTTTACAAATATATATTGTATATTGGAGTGTATATAGTGTATATTGGAGTGTATGTAGTGTATATTGGATTTTTTATTTATTTTTTAAACGGATTTGACCGGTTTTTAACCGGGTTGGATTAAGTGGGCCGGGTTAGGGTGGGTTTTATGGTTTTGAAAAAAAAAAAAGTTAAATTTTGCTCTTTTACTTCTTATCAAGTCCATTAATTTTCGGATCTTAAACACAAACAGTAAGAAAGAAAGAAATCAGAGTATAAAATGTCTAAGTGAGAAGTTCTATAAGCTTTCATATATATATATATATATATATATATATAATATTTAAATAATATATTTTTTATATTGTATAATTATGTATAAAATGAGGAGGAACAAGAAGATCATCAAATAAAAAGATTATATTGTATATACAACAATATACAATACAGTATACAAACTTATTAAGAAAATCGGCTTCATCTTCTTCCACAAATTCAAGCACTAAATTCATCCAAAAATACTACACTTGTATTATCTTAGATGTTCATTAATAGTAGCAATAATGAACAATTATAAAAATAAATCACCAATTGTGCATTATATGAGCATTGAGCTGCAAATTGTAAAGTAATAATAACACAATTAGGCTTTTTTATTAATGTAATGTACAGTGAGATATATTTTACAATATAACATTATTGGATGCATATCTTGTAGGATATTTCAAAAATTATCAAATAGTTTGTGCCTGAAAAAGCATTTTTTGGTAATATGAATATGATTTTACTAATTTAGAATAAGTATTAACAACATGCATGAGTACACGTGTTAAATTAGGAAGATCAATTACAAGTAAAAAATAACAAAGATAAAATTTGATATGAAAGGAATCAACTGATATTTTTATTATTTGCGCAATCTAAGTAGCAAAATATAATAAACCTACAAAATCTATCTTCAATTATTAATAGGTTACCAATTAACCCATTAAAAAAATCCTAAATGGTTTTGAAATCAATAACCCATTAAAAATTAACTAGAAACTGCTATTGAACTGTTAAACCAATAACATCTTTTTGTTTGAATTTTCAAGTTCGATTTGATTTTGAATAATCTTGATTAAATTCTCTATAATAACATCACTATTTTTGTTAATTTTGATTGCTAGAGCGACTAGCTGTCATACACCTATTTGATATTTTTAAAAATATTCTAGAGCAAAAATGCATAAAATTGAATTTTTATTTTTTAATAATATTAAATTTAACCCGTGAAGCTAATATAATTTTGTATGCAATCAAATCTCATTACATAACATTGTTGATTTTGAGATATTTCACTGATCTAGCAACTAGATGTTATATAACACTATTTAAATAATAATCGACTGCTATAGATGAAACAAAAGCATACAATCTAATATTTCATTTTCTTAATATTATAGACATAGGAACTTTAAAATCAATCCTAAGCTTCATCACACTTTTGTGTTTAAAAAAAAAATATATTCACATGACATACAACGTGTTAAAATATTAGTAAAATATTTGATCATTGTCTCTAGATTATAATTGGTAATTTTAGGGATTCTATTTATAAAAATAATTAATTATTATGTTATTCAAAAAAAAAAAGTTGTTATAAAGTGATAATTTTACGAAGTTTGTACTATTTTAAAGATGATTGTTGATGTTATAGGTAAAACATTGTTAAAAATGGAGAAATGTAATATAAAAGATTGATTCCAAGTAAAAGTTGACTGTTATAGCGAAATGATATTATATAAGAATACTGTTACAAAGAAATTTGATTGCATTAGTAGAGCATGATCGATTTGGTTATCAAAAGATGAATTAGGACAAGTCAAAATCAGCCGAGTTAACAAATGAATCGATTTGGTTATCAAAAGATGAATTAGGACAAGTCAAAATTAGCTGAGTTAACAAATAAATGAGTTATTGAATTTCTTTTGATACATGACTGTGTATCCGACCCGGGCAACATGCTTCTAGTCCATGACTGTGTATCCGACCCGGGCAACATGCTTCTAGTCCACACAATTGTGTCAAGAAAACCAAATCTTGCTCTTTTACTTCTCATCAAGTCCATTAACTTTCAAATCTTAAATACAAATAGTAACGAATCATTTGGTAGGGTGTAAAAAACTAATGCAAGATATGATGTATTATTAATGCCTACGTTAGTAATGCTTGTGTTAATTATGTTTGTATTTTTCTTATGCCGTGTTTGATTTGGTGTATTAAAAAAACATGAATTGTATAATTTCTATAAAAAAAAAAATTTCTTTTTTTTACAAAAACACCTTTTCATAAATATGGTGGAAAGGATATGGAAAAGATTTTGAGGGATAATTATGACTTTAAACATACTAATGCATACATTAAAATACATTGCATTACTATGGTATTTCTATGCATTAGTATTACACTTCTTAATACCAAAGAGTGTATAATAATGTACGCATTGATAATACAGAGGATGTAAAAGTGTACCAAATAAGATATTCGTAATACACAAAACTAGTGCTTGTATTATTTTTTCTAATACACTCTACCAAACGACACCTACGAAAGAAATAGATCAGAGTACAAAAAATAGATCAGGGTACAAAAAGTCCCAAGTAAGTTCTATAAGCTTTCTTTTACAAATGAAAAAGTGAATATCAAAATATTGCACTGGAAACTTTAGACTAAACAAGCATGAAATGGCTGGCTAAGGTAGTTCAACATACTACTTGAAAGCGGCTCTTCTGTTACGAAACATCAGATTAGAAAATCACCATCAATACCTCGGTCTAGGTCCGAGATAATCCATAGCTCTGTTCCAATCTCTTTTTAGGCTTATCTTTTTCGACAGATCGTCATACCATCACCAACAGGCACCTTAGCAAGGTTAGAAAAATGATATCACAACTTCCATCCTATATTCCATCCCAGAAGAAGAAAGAAACAAGCAAATTATCATGCTTACCATACTGATGTCAACGCGATTATCCTTCATCAAATTTTCATTAAAATCTCTAATGCTAAGAGTCTTGGAATCATTTACCTGATTAAAAAAAAAAAAAAAAACAGTTACAACTGAATCGTTTAGTGGAGTTGACCAACGAGGAAAATGTTTTCACCAGTGGATCAGAAACCCTTCCATGCCATAGGACATTATCCACTACAATAAGACCCCCAACTCTCACCTGTGAAAGGGAATGGATTTTACAGTTTCAAATTGCCAGGCCTACTAAACTATGAAACAATTTTAGACATAATTTAAGATAATTTTGAGATCACGTATTTCACCAGTTGTAGAAGCAACTCAAAGTACTCTTGATACATTCTCTTTTCTGCGTCAACAAAAGCAAAATCATATCTGCATAGAATTGGAGTTATATAGTGAGTTACTTCACTATTTTTGTCGATGTTCGCAGAAAAGACACCAAATGTTTTCCTCTAAATATAAGTGTATTTGAGACATCTGAATTTGTTCTTCACTATGACAGATAATCGATAGCTTCTACTGTTTCTTCAAGCGATCTACCTTCTCTCTCATTGATAGTTCAGTTCTTTTAAAGGATAATGGCTGACAATCGTCTTGAAGTAGCGCAAGTGAAGAAAGATACTTAGCTGAAAAAAGGGTTTACTGTATGCAAGTATTGTCACATTGGGCATTAGAAAGTATCTTAATCTAACCATAATCCATTAAAGCTTTTTCAGAATTACGTATTTGGCAAAAAAAATCACATCTTTTACACCTCGTACTGGTGCTAAGTATAGCTAGAAGCATTTGCTGGAAAGGGAACAAAAATAAATCCTACTAGTGTTGTCACTCATATAGGAGTTGACAGCAGTTTCTTTGGATAAGTTAAATGTTTCTTAATAAGGTACCAAGATGGTACAGAAAAACATCCCAGAATGGAGTTGACAGAGGATTTACATGCACATTTATAACAAAAAACAAAAAGTCGAGAACGAAACAAAATTTGGCCCTCAGGCAGATATTTTACCTGCAAATTTCACCATTTTGAATCAAAGACTTCAAAGTATCTGCTGCTAGACCATGTCTCACGTCCACCTAATGACACAGTCAAACCATCAGTGATACGAATATCGAAGGCATTTAAGCGCATACTTATTGTACCCATAAACAAGCATGAATAATGTTAAGTCGTTACGAAATGAGAAACACAGTTTATGCTCCATATTTATGTTAAGCAGCCATTAAAAAACCCTCCTAGGTTTAAAATACTGTACGAATTTTAGCATATACAGAATTAACAACACATCCAGTGAGAGATTCCATAAGTGCGATCTGGGGCGGATGGGTGTACATATACCTTACCCCTACCTTTGTGGGGTATAGAGAGATTGTTTCCAAAAGACCCTCTGTTAAAGAAAAGTGATTTTCGAAAAAGGTTTGAGAAGAATAAATATATGCACGCTTAGCCTCCATAGAGAGGAGTGTTGAAGCGAGATTGAGTAGAATCTTAATTCACCGAAGCAGACAATTCAGCTAAGTAGACTCTCAGTCTTTCAGGAGAATAGCCTGACAGATGAGGAAATAGCGCATAGAAGTAAAAAAAGAATGGTTAAAAGATGCTATAGCAGTGGTATGCGACAGAAGGTACCTATTTAAGTGAAAAGCAAGTTATGTATAATAGTTTCACACCGAGCATGTTATGTGAGAGCGTATTTGAAGCCTACAAGACCCATCATATCCACAAGATACGTGTTATGAAAATGTAGATATCAAAGTGGATGCAAGAACATATAAAATTGGACAAGATTAGAAAATTTACAACATAAAGGATGGACAAAGCACATGCAGAAGAATTAATAAATTGTGGATTGATGCCTGAGATGCTTTCACTATGTCTTAAGCAGACCTCCAAAAGCATCAGCCCGTTGGTGCAACACAATGGTGATTGAAGGTAATAAGAGAGACGACATACACCTAAAATCACATCGAGAAAGTCACTTAAAAAATCTTGAGTTAATATGGATCAATGAGACTTACCTGAGAATTGAACAAAACGTAAATAAAGGATCTATTAAGGTGATATCAACTAGTTGGATTAAGGCTTAGTTTATAAAGAGCCCTTGATTTCCCTTAAAAAGATTTTCTATACCACTATTGGGATATGCCCCAATACCTAAACATATATAGAGAATCCATATAACAAACCCCTCCTTAATTTGGAATTGAGGCATGGTTGATTGATTGATAAATGAATAGTAAGGTCAATAACTATATCATCTTTAGTAGATTACGTCTTATGATTCATATGAAACATATTTATTGAAACTTATATTGCACTATCTCTTAAATATAATAAAAAGATTATGTCTTACGAATCACACGGGGACACCAGAATCACCTTATGTGACACACCAGCTCGGTCATAATATCTTTGTGCAACTTCGATTGATTTGCCATCTCTTTCACAAGCAACTAAACAGCCCCCTTCTGGAAGGACCAGGGCAACACCCAAGGATGAATATCCCTGTAGGACAAGAACGGCTCATATTAATGATCGATAATACAGCCAAAGGAGGAAAACAACAGCACTCAATGTACTAAAAGGCAATGTAAATAAATGTCACTGTTGACAGAAATCCGAAATTGATAGAATATGTGATCAGTCAATCAGACTGGTCAAGCACAGGCAGTTGAGAATTTTTCGTAATTCATGTGTGCTGCTTTGTTTTCAAGCTGAAAGCAAAAACAGAAAACATATTCCTATATTTGTCGTTTGGCATGCAGGATAATAATTTGGATAAATTTTTCCCACATTATCCCGCATTTGGCAGCACCACAGATAGGGGGTAGGGACCAAGATTGCAATACCAGGAACGAAAACCAGCTAGATAAGAACTTCAAATAGCAAAAACTCACAAGCAGAGGAATATCTACGTATCCTTTTCCTTGTTTATCCTTTATCCTTCGTCCACAGCTGACCCAATTCCCCTCATCCTCCATACTAAGTGAACTTCTGTCATGAGTCCCTTCATGAAGTCCTCAGTCGAGCACCTCCTATATGATGAGATTCTCCTAGCATGCCTTCTATACTATGAAACCAGTGCCCCCTCCAACCCTCTCCTTTTCTTCATGGCGGAAAACCCACACAGCAGCCAATATGCTATTATATTCTCTTTCATGAAAATTTTAGGCTAGTTTTTTATTAGGCGCTTCACCTCTAAAAAGTACCCCTTATCTCTATACTCTTCAACACAAACAGTCATATGATGAAAACTAGGACATATTTGTCCCTTCACGTACATCCGACAAATTTGGAATGATATAGAGAAGTACGAGTAAAGATCAAGTTCCCTTCCTCTCCCCCTTTTTCACTAGATTTTTTTGTTACTTTTGGCACTATAAAAAACCTGCATAAAGGATTTATTTTCTGATTAAAAAGAACCTACATAAAGGATAAGACAAGTGAAAATCTATGTTGCTTGGACTCTTCAAAAATGTTAGCGAGTGTGCGTCGGATTCTCCAAAAGTAGTACATTTTTGGAGAATCCCACATGGGTGCAACCATCAAAAGTGAAGAGTCCCACAAATTAGGTGAAAACTACAACTTGTGACATACTTAAGTACAGCAGAAGAAGGTGCACATTATCAAACGCATCCTGATCCAGTGCCACAAATCTAATCTATTCAATACATTGTTGTCGACAGTCTCAGTAGCAACCTCATTTTCCAGCTTTTAGCATTTTAAATTTGCTATTGGGTGGCTTTTGCAGCATAAATTGTAAGCAGCATGTACACATATTTACGAGAAAGAACCAAACTTTTAATATGAGGAAAGAAAAACATAAAATATAAACCATGTAGATGATTTCATAATATAGACTTACAGTATATGTGCCCACTTCAATGCACCTTTTTGCTCCAAGAATCTGGACGAGCATAGCAAGTAGTTGTGCTTGATCCGGTGACACCTATTACTAAGAACTACAGTTAGTCAACGTTGAAATTCAGAATATCTGTCAATCTCCTCATGAGAAAAATCATCACTAGTCACTGCTCTAGCTTATATAGCAAAGTTGTAAACCAATAAAATAAAAGGGAAATATAAGAACTGGTCACCTTCAGATATTTTTGCAGAGAGCGCATATTTATCCCCCCAAGGTCTACTAGCATAAAAGAGGAAAATGTGAACTCTCAAGACTTGCAGTTGAAACAGGAAGAAGTTGCTTCCGCAATCCCATGCATTACTATCAAGTACACATTAAAAAATTTCATCATACTTGACATATCTTCTTTCAAAAAAGATTCCCTGTTACCACGTCTCATCCACTGTATGATGAGTGACTCGAATTGCTTTTCATTCTTCTTTCAAAAAAGATTCCCTGTTACCACGTCTCATCCACTGTATGATGAGTGACTCGAATTGCTTTTCATTCAAATTACAAATTTTCACAAACTCATGTAGAGAGCTAGTTTTGCACATAGCAACAACAACATACCCAGTGTATTCCCACTACCTTTGCATATAGCACTTGAGTGAATTACAAAGGATAAACTCTAAAACCGCTGAGGCTTTTTTATTTAAGTTAGAATCAGTCAGTTGTTGTGTGCCGTGGATCCACAAATCCAGTAAGTTTCAGAGGGACCAGGGATCATAATAACATCCATGAATAACCCCTTTTGGAAATGATCCTTCGATTTTAGGATAATGAAGAGATGCTTCGTAAGTAAATACTGAAACTCAACAGATTCCCAAAGTCGTAGATTAGAAAGAGATCATGTGCATGTATCAAAACCATGAGCAGCAGGACTGCAGTAACTATAACTTACTTAGGAGGGAGGCAAAGGAAAATTAACAGTTAGAAAGCCTAGACTGATGGATTACCTGCATCTGACTGCCTCGCATTGTTGCTGTCTCCTCCCTAAGTTCACGCAAAATCTGAAATCCAACCAAAGGAAAAAAAAAAAGAAGTGAATTCCTGATAGACTGCCTCTACATTTATTTTTTCTTTTTCTTTTGGTTTTCCCTATGTTTGCTTCTCTTCTCAAACTATAATGGGATTGCAACCTGAGCATTCACCTTTGGTTCTCTAACATTTGACAGTATGTAGTCATACAGTGGCGAATCAACACTTATAATTCGTTTACCACCATATCTAACATCACTTGCAACGGTGACTGGACTATCATGAAGTTTTGATGCCTGAAGCTGACAAAAGGAGAGAGCAGTGGTGGAAGACACGTGCCTCATCAAGGATGACACATTTATGTGGTATATGGAGGGAAACAGATGGCCATTAAATTTAGGTCGAAATAATGCAAATGAATTGGTGCATCCAAGCATCATCAGTCTGGACATAGGAGAGGCAATCAGCAGCCAAAGAGTCTGTGGGAAAATTGAACTCCCTGCAAGAGAACAAATTTAAAAGGAAGCACTTAGAAACTAATTTGATGTGCTAAGTTAGCGTCAGCAAAATAAACCCTCTACTTCCTATCATCAGGCAAGTGCAATACATGCAACTTTATGTGGCTGTCACAAATTTACATGGTTTATGGTTGGCGATGATGTTATCTTTTTTTTTTTTGCGGGTAAGTAGTTGGTGGTGGTGATGTTACTTGTACTACATCTGTAGATTTATAAATAAGCTTTTTAGAATCAAAGTCCTAGTTGGTCTTGTCTTAAGGAATCTCGTGATCAGACTGTAGGTTGTGAGATCTTACCAAAAGTAGATAAACAATGACATATGACTATCTTGAAATAAGTCAATAACTACAAAAAATAAGTTACTCCAGTCGACATGGGAAAACAGAAAGTCCAAATATGAGAATGTAGTGCGGAAGTAAGAGCATTTGAAAACATGTTTCTTACTACTAGTTGATGGCCCAAAAACATACAGAGGTAGAGATATAGGTCACTATGAGGAGGAAAAATGATTTGCCATGTTTCTTACTACTAGTTGATGGCCCAAAAACATACAGAGGTAGAGATATCGGTCACTATGAGGAGGCAAAATGATTTGCCATGTTTAAGAGTGAATGGGAAGTGAACTCCATAGTACCATCTTCCACTTTTCTAACATTGAGACAGTTGACAAGGGGATGACATATCAGTTCTCAAGCAAGGACACAAATGGAAGTTATCTGATAACTCATTTCACAATGCACTATGGTTAATTGACACAGATGAGTATTCTAGAAGACATTATTCAGTAAAGAGGCAACTGTTTGCAAGGAAAGCTGCATTCGCGGAACCTCTGACCAGCGACAACCAGATAAAGAGGCAAAGGATCCATGTTTACTCCTGCATCTTATGTTAAAAAGTTAACCATATATTAACCCATTGGTTATGCACTTCTAAATACTGGGTTTTATTTTTTATTTTTCTCTTAGAGGCATGGATAGGGTAATTTCCAGTCAGTTAAGATATGCTCTTATTTGGAACAGTTCGGCTGCTTGAAAAAATTGGCAATTTGCAGAGTTTCCAAACTGCTTATTTGGATTATCTGGTTGAAAAGAACTACAAGGATATTTCTAGTGGAAGATTCATCAACATCTAGTTCAATCACTCTGTAAACCTGTGAAGTAAGGAACTAAGGATACAAATCCCAAGTCTCAGATAGATCTCTAGTGATTCTGGAAGATTTGGGCCAGTCAAAATTGACCATTTGATGTATTTTTGTGATCTCCATACAGTTATACCATAACTTTGTACAACTTTAGGAAATCCACTAGTGCCACTGCTCCCTCGGTGAAGCAATTAGTTATAATTCCTTCACTCTTAGTTATTCAGCTAGGTATACTCTCTGCCCTCTTAACTGCTGTTGTTAATGCAAAGTTTTGAGTGACCTGAAGCCAATGTCTTTTAGACATGTAAAACCTATCGTAGGTGTGATTAATAACTGAATTTGCGACAAATTTGTAGTATATAAGCTACAAGTTGTGACAGAACATCAAAAAGAAGAAAAACTCATAGATACGTAAAAATATTAGGATTGGTGAGATCTAGCTTCCCTGGTTGCAATCATGTCTGATGCTGCAAAGTGTATGTTATAATTTGACATGTGGACCAATTTGGAAGGTAAGATTGTTGAATTGTACAATCCAGATCACAAAGATGCTCCTTTTATAGTGTTTGAGCAGGTTCAGAGGAACTCAAATATGGTCAAATGGAGCATAATCAACATATAGATGGTACTTGAGAAGAAACATCATATGAAATGAACAGACCTCCATAATTCCTGAAACAAAAACATAGGAAAAGCAGCTTGTCTCCGTTGGCTAAATCTAATATTGTAGCACAATCACTGCTCAAGCCTATACTTAAACCTTTCAGCTCCTACAACCCCCCACCCCCAAAAAAAAACACTCTACTCTATGCTATGTACCAATTAACTGAGAAAGGTTAGCTGACCTAACCCCAGTTGGTTCACAAATTTGAAACGTGGAGGAGTATGTCCCCATCCTATACTCTGCCCCCACTAAAATACCAAATTTCAATAAAACAGTGGTTTGTGCATTCTACTCACACATCTTGCATTGCATTCTTAACTATAAACCAAAGCAATGGGGGCCAACCATTTATCTGCCTAGTGAAGCATTTCATCTCTCACTTCTGCAATTACCTCATATCCTATTCGTCTTTCTCTTCAACCATATGCACCTTCCAACTTATGTTAGATTGGGGAGTTTACAACACTCAGAGCATTATTCCTCCACCATAACATCATCTCACCCATCTATTTCTACTTCCCCATTTTACAACCTACCTGTTGCCCGGCAACCTACTCCATGGTTAAAAAATTACCTTCTGACCAATATTAAATATGTCATAGGGGACCTTGAACTTTATTTGTAGTTTTGCTTAATTGGCCTGGGAACAGGCAAAGCTATATCACAAGCCAACGCTTCTATACAATCTTAAACTGTATTTACTTTAACGACCCTATAAATTGTCATCAAAGCGCTCATCAAGGGTGGAGCTAGAGTATAGATTCGGGTTCGGCCGAACCCAAAAGATTTGGTCCTAAGAGGTCCACTGAATATGTACAATCTATTACTCCCTTTGTCCCAATTTAGGTGGCACAGTTGGAATTTCAAGATTCAAACTTCCGAAACTTAGACCGCGAATTCAGACATAAAAGTTTGAGTTTAGTGAAATAAAATTTATATATTTGTTGAGTATATAAAAAGTAAAATAAAATTACAATAATTAACAACTTAAAATATTTAAAAGACAACAACAACAACATACCCGGTGTATCTAGGGTACTATGTACACAGTCCGTACCACTACTCCTCAGAGGTGAGGTACAAAAGTTGCTTCCAATAGACCCCCAGCTCAAGACAAAAATAGTCTAGAAAAAGACATAATATAAGAGAAAGAAACAATACGTAGTAACAAAAACAAGACTACCACAAGATAATCCTACAATCGATCTACCCTAAACAACAAACATCACCAAAATTCCAGAAGCAAGAAAGTACAAGCATATCAATACGACTACTAGTACACACCACAAAAAAAAAAAAAACACTCTCGAAATTCCAGTTGTGCCACCTAAAATTGGGACGGAGGGAGTAATTTAGAACCCAATAACTTAAAAACATTAGAATCAAGAACTCATAAGCTTCAAATCCCGGCTCCGTCACTCGACTGCCCATTACCTATCTGAGAGGCATTGTTTCTTGAAAAGATTAACAATGTCATTTCTACCATCTTTTTTTATAACCGTAGTGTCAGGTCTCGCACCTCGACTAAATCCACAGGTACCTGCCACCTCCCAACAACAACTAACTTTGTCCACCAAAGGCTAGGGGAGTTGGAAAGAATCATGGTTTCTTGAAAAGATTAACAATATCATTACTACCATCATTTTACTTACTACTTAGTCTTTCATATACAAATACAAGAATCCCTTTGACTTTGTCAACTTAATTATAAATAACAAGAAAACCAAAAACTTTATTCAACAAAAATCAAATGGTAAAAAAAGATAAACTTTTAAACCACATGGAACATTAGTAAGAAAAAGAAAATGAAATAGAAATAGAGATATTAACGAACCTTAAAGAAATCTCTTGGTAAATGTTAGGAAAATTAGGTAAGAATGGAGTCTCTGCTTTTCTATATTTCAGTTTGTTTGCCTGTCATCTC
The DNA here is from genome assembly GCF_002878395.1 of Capsicum annuum. NCBI lineage: Eukaryota > Viridiplantae > Streptophyta > Magnoliopsida > Solanales > Solanaceae > Capsicum > Capsicum annuum. The sequence goes on along the minus strand of NC_061111.1, from coordinate 212,412,709 downwards.
TGTTAAATACCACCAACAAAGATAAAGTTGTGGAGTCGAATCAAAATATGCCATCAAATTAAAAAAAAAAAAAAAAATACTCCCTCCGTTTCGAAATAAATGAATTTATTGGTGTTTCAAAATAAGTGAGTCATTAAATTTTTTTTCAAATTTACGCTTATGATTTGACGACCAATTAATTTTTGAAAGGATATTACAAGATCAACTTTTTTTCTTTTGGGGTAAAAATAAAAAGTAGTGTTAAATTTATGTCTTTAATGCTTTTTTATTAATCTAACAATTTATTTATTATGAAATGGAGGGAGTATCAATCTATGTTATATAGAAAAAAAAAAATAGCAAAATAGATTTTGTATACTTAATAAATAGCACAATACCTTTAGATTTTAACAAAAAGTGTTTGAACGACATCAAAAAAACGCGAAGTTTATTGTGCACTAAATAAGTGCACAATTCATCTTTTTATAGTGCACAGTCTATTTTTTTTTACAGTGCACAATTCATTTTTTTATGGATTATGCGCTTATTTAATGTATAATTTTTTTTATTCAACATTATGTTCTTATTTAGTGCACAATCTATGATATATATTTTCATGCGTCAATTTATTTTTAAAAAAAATTATGCACCTTTTAGTACACAATTCTCTTATTTATAGATTGTGCACTAAAAAAGTGCACAATATATTATTTTTTGATTGTACTCTTTTTTAGTGCACAATTCATTTATTTATATTGTCCACTTTTGTGCACAATTGTGCACTAAAAAAGTGTACAATCTTAAAAAAAAAAAACTATGTACTAAAAAGTGCACAATCTATAAATAAATAAATAGTGTATTAAAAAGTGTATTTTGCACTATTCATGTTATTCAGACATATCAACATCAATTTGTCATTCATATGAAATTTGAATATGTACACAAAAAATGTCTACATTATCCTGTTCAATTTCCTGAACAGTTCTTTAAAATTTCTATATAAAAGGAAAATATCGTCTTTTTCATTGCAATAACTTTAAATTTTTTTATAATTCAAATAAATTTTTATTCATTTGAGTCTTAGAGAATGTAGTGAACGTATTAAAGTTGACTTTTTGGGGACGGTGAAATTATTTGTGAAAGTAATACAATATATTATAGTATTTCTCCCAAGTGCAACGTCAAGTATTCAATTTCAATTGGTTATCAAGAATTTGTTGATTCAATTTATAGAAGGATGAAAATTAAAAATGACGATTGTGATTTATTTATAGTCGGATAATATCCAAATTCCTTCTCATCAAATGATCTGGTAAATTATGGAGAATGGATTATCAATGACGCTGAGTCGTTGACTGGATTTCAAGGGCTCCTTCTGATTATGTCAGTCAAATAAAGTTAAATATTCTTCAAGTTTATGTTAAGTAGGAGCGGACAAGTTGTCGTGCGCACTCTTTTGCATAGACGAATGTCTATACACAACTTGAGAATCCAACTAGTATTGGTGATGTCCGGTTAAGTCATTGAAGCAATTTTTTCGAAATGAATGTTTTGCAATACTTCATATCGGGTAACATACCAACACAATCTTCAATACCTGATTTGAACGAAACTTTGAATCAAAGTGACTGGTAATGTCGATGAATTCATTTTATATCATAAAATGGATTGTGCACTAAAAAAGTGCTCAATCAAAAAATAATATATTGTGCACTTTTTTAGTGCACAATCTACGCCAAAATGTATATCATAGATTGTGCACTAAATAAGTGCACAATGTTGCATAAAAAGAATTATGTACTAAATAAGTGCACAATTCATAAAAAAAATGAATTGTGCACTTATTTAGTGCACAATCTAAACTTCACCATTTTTGACGTCATCCAGGCACCTTCCGTTAAAATCTAAAGGTATTGTGCACTTATTAAGTGCACAAAGTCTATTTTGATATCTTTTTTTTATATGACATAAATTGATATTTTTTAAAATTTCATGATATATTTTGGTTCCAAACTCAAAGTTGTGCTAGCTAACAAAGGGAAAGAAAAAAAAAGAATAATACTTCCTGCTATAAGCAATTTACTTTGATTTCTAATATAAAATAATAAGTTTATTAAATTATGCACAAATTTAAATATTACTTTTTTGTTTAAATTTATGTGAAGATATTTACCTGAATAGGAATTTTGTTTTATTTATTTAAAAAAAAAACTTTTGAAAATTGTTATTAACAATGAAAAAGAGTCAAATTTACTTTCATGTTCTCGAAAAGAAATAGGGAAAGGACAAAAACAACATCTAAAACTAAAATAATACCATAAAAATAGCACTTACAATTAAATAGCCACAAAATAGCCACTATCAGTATAAGCCGTATACCATTTTCACAATCACCGCTTTATAAAATCCCCCTTCTTCTTCAACCCACTCCATTTTCTTCACTCTCGCAAATAGTCTAACCTATAAAATACACTCTCAAACTACTAAACCCAAAACATGGAGAACTACTCCTACACTTCTTACCCTGAATCCGGTGACTCTTCTTCCCGTTTCTGTGAAATTGATTTCGAAAATACCGTAGCATGGAAAGATCCCAATCAAATCCCCTAATTATAAGGTCAAATTTAAGTGTAGTTATGGTGGCAAGATTCATCCTAGACCACATGATAATCATCTTGCTTACATCGAAGATTCTGTCTTTCACCACTTTCTTGCTTGCTTTTCCATTCGATGGACCCGATTTTTCCTTCATTTTCAACAAAAACCTCAAAATCAAACTTAGGATTTTGAAGCAGAGTAAAATTTTTTAGGTAGGTTATACAGTAGAAAAGTGTAACAAAAGAAAGATTTGTTGATATCAAATTATAGAGTAAAAATATACTTATCGTTTCTATTTTATTTTTTTTTATTTGTCTTAGTTGGGCGGTTAATAGAAAATAATTATTGTATATGCTCGCAAAGACTGTATGGATATATGGACACAACATATGCATGCATAGATTCCCCTTCTATCTTGTTATAGAAGTGTATTAATGTGGTATAAAAGAGTATCTATTGGGTATATGATCCCCTCTTTTTTTAAAGGACAAAATTCAGAAATAGCATACTTATCCCCTTAATTACGATTTTCATAGCAACAATTTCATAATTACATAATATAGCAAGTTGTATTTTGTATTTTTATAAATTGTTGCTACAAAAATACAAATACATATGATTTTTACTGTTCTTATGATCGATATGTATTTTGTATTTTTGCAAACTATTGCTACAAAAATACAAATACATACAAATACATATGCTACAAAATGTAATTTGATAAAAGTGTTGCTATTTTTTGTAATTTAATACTTAAGTATGCTACTTTATGTATTTTTTCATTTTTTTTTTAAAATGTGTATCAATGTAATATAAAAGTGTATCAATGTGGTATAAAGTGTATCAATCTAGTACAAAAGAGTATCAATTGGGTATATGATCCCCTCTTTCTTTTTTAAAAAGTGTATCAATGTAGTATAAAAGTGTATCAATATAGTATAAAAGTGTATCAATTGGGAATAGAAACTGCATGTGGCCGACTGGGCAAATGGCTAAAAGAGGGAAATAAATTTAGCCGACTGGCTAAAGTTTTCCACCTTTTCAAATTGGGCCATTTTTTTTTTTAAAATGATCAACCCATGTCCTTTCCCCAAAAGAAACTGTGTATTTGACTTTTGTTAGAATGAAATTGTGTATCTGACTTTAATTATACTTTTTCATATGTATATTTTTATTGTTCAACCTTCGGGTTATATTCATCTCTACTAGACGCAAGTGTCCGCGCAAGCATGAGCCCAATATATGCTATTTTTTTGTCCTGATTTATGTGATATCAATAAATTTTTGAAAGTAATTTAAACTTTTTGAATAATTTTTAAATATTTTAAGTTGTTAATTATTGTGATGTATAATATTTTATAATTTTTTAGATAATGTGTTACGATGTTGTAATATTTAAATAATTATATTACTCTTTTTTAATTTATACGACACTAATAAAATTTAAAGTGCCAATCATTTTTTTTGTATGATTTTTAAATATTTTATGTTGTTAATTATTATAATTTATAACACTTTATAATTTTTTAGATAATATATGTTACTACATTACAATATTTTATAATTATTGCACTCTTATCGTTTCAATTTATATGACACTGATAGAACTTGGAGGCTCAAACAATTTTTTTATATATAATTTTAAGAATTTTGTATGATTTTTAAATATTTTAAATTGCTAATTATTATGATTTATAATGCTTTAACATAATTTTCAGATAATATATGTTATTCTCTCTTTGTCCCAATTTATGTAACACTGATGAAATTTAGAGAGTCAATGAAATTTTTTATATATAGTTTTTACATATTTTTATTTGTTAATAATTGTGATTAATAGTACTTGCTACTAATTAATATTCAAATGATATATGTTACTCTCTCTGTATTATATTACTATGATAGTATTTAGAGAATAAATTAATTTTTATATAGCTTTAAATATTTTAAGTCATTAATTAATATGATTTATAATAATTTTTACTTTATTTTTGAATAATATATGTTACTTTTTCATACTCAAACTCGAATATGAATTCTTTAGTTAAAAGTAGCGGATTACCACCATTTCTCTATAAATCATATTGATTCCATTCACCATCCTCATTCATAATATTCTCCACACATTTCACTTTTATATTAAAGGGGTCCAAAAAATTCTTTTAGTGATAGCAAGGTTATATTTGAATTTTTTAAATTACTCAAAATACATTTAAAGATAAAAAATAATATTGAGCTTTTACGACTGAATAATAGCAAATAACAAATATTAACAGTTATGTTATACCATTACATTATACTATATTATTTTGATGAATATGATATTTGAATGGCTTGTTTGTTTTTTTATCATTTGGATATGACCTGATACTATAGCTATAACACACAGACGTGTTTTTAACTTAATCTCAACTGAAAATTCAATTTTTCTTTCAATTTGTTTAGGAATCAATTTATTCAAAGTAGGGCCTTAATTGGCCCAATTTAAGTCACCAACTAATCCAATTCAATAAGTATAAATAACATAAATACCAACCTTTTAAAAGTAATTACACTTTCTTTCATTTTTTTAATTACTTTACTTTCCCTCCCTATTAATATACATAGCATAACCGACATATACATAACATTCTGTGTATATGTGGAATTTTTGTAATATGTTTAGGGAGTTGGAATTTTTTGTAATGTTGAAAACATAAGTTGTGTATTTGTGTAATTTTTATATTCAATAACCCACAACGGGGCCAAATTTAGTTTTAATCTCCACTGTCCATACCTTTGATCGGAAGGTGCCTGCTCATCCCTAGTACTACTTGTTTTCTTTTTAATTTATCATATCCCCTAACCGAACTTCATTTCCCCCACCCCAGTCAACACACTCTCTTGTCCTTCCTTTCGTCGTTATCATCGTCGTCAACATCTCATCTCTCTCTCTTTCTAAAACTGAATCTGTATTCTTGAAGTTTAACATCAAATCCCCTAAAATTTGATAGTTTGTTTACTTTTTTAGGATGTGTAAATGGATGATTTTTATTAATAGAGTTTCATGATTTTGATCCCTTTTATTGAATTTATTAGAAGGTTTTTTCATTATTATATACCAGTTGATCTTGGACCACGCATAACTTTGGAATAATAAACCATGTTCCTCTCAATTTTGTTAGTACAAAAAAATGATAAATATTTGAAAAATAAAATTTGTATGCATATCTTTTTAACCGATTATCCCACATAGGGAATGAGCCAAATTGGCAGTTTTGGACTTCAGCTTATTTAAGTTGTTTTATTTCATATTTTTTTGTTGGGTGTTTGAGTTCATATAAATCTTGATCACGATTTATGGGTTAAATCTTGATCTTGATTTATGGATTATTGATGATTTGTTTGATTAACTATGTTATTCGGGTAAAATTTTGATATTGTTACAATCTAGGTCTGAAGCCATGGCGGATGGATTGTTTTCTTTGCTCTAATTTTACTTATGTGAGCTTCATATTTGAAAGTGTCGTTTTGATCAACATCTCCATCAATATCTATGCTGATGTTAAATTCGAGACAGAAATGTCCTTAAAAGGGTGGAGTGGTGGCTGAAATATGTGAAATAAAAAAATTGTCCTTTGACTTAAGCTGACAGGATAACCATGAAATTCAAGAAGGGGGATTTAAATTTTCTTCTGTGAGTCGACTACTGACTCCTCACAGTCGACTCGCATGCAGATCAAAAACACTGCACAAACAAAATAAACTTAAACAGTTAAGCAAGTAAATAATAAAGCATAAAATAAATAACACAAAGATTTATCTTGGTTCGGCACACCAATCCAGTGACTATGTCCAGTCCCCTGGATTTCAAATTTCCTTTAGAACTTTAAAGGTTTGGTTCGAGTACAATGATAGAAAACAAGTTCTGAAGACTTATTTTGCTCTTCAGATCTTGTGACACAACTTTAGTTGATATTACAAAGATGACTCGATCCTACTCTTTATATAACAATTATAAACTAACATTACAGAGCTTTATGAGACTAAGAATGAGATACTTTGAATTTTCTCCTTGAAGTTGCATGAAGAATGTCTGTCTTTGGTCTTCTCCTTTTATAGTTTTCGGTTGCTACCCATCATAAGGAACCCAAAGGGTTTTTTCTCAATCAAGGATATGAATTGATTCCTTGATTGAGGGATGTAGCCATTTATAATGTCCATATCAGATATTTTCATATACAACTTTGAATCACGTCCATATCATATATGTCCGTGATCTATATTTTCTTTTTGATTTTGATGCTTTGCCGATGCATTTATGATCTTCTCTCCTTGATTGATTCATTCTGTTTTGAATCTGGGGATTACAACCATGATTGTGGAAGGGTTGATCTTTCTTCTATTTTTATGATGCTTGATTGGTCTGCTTACCATGCCGAGGTCCTCCATATCATTGTGTCATGATTTTCTGTAATATTTAGGACTATGATACTCTTTCCATTTGTCCTCTCATGATTGATTTTATTTGCATGCTACTTGGATACGGTGGATGTCTTTCCATTCTTGATGCCCTTCTATTTTTGAAGCCGACTTCGTTTATATTTCCATTATTACCAGCTGCAGAGATACATTTGTGAGCTTGTTATTATTTAAAACATAAACTTGGGAGCTCAACAATCTCTCCTTTTTTTATAATGACAACAAGAGTAAACATCAGTTAACTTCCCCGTTTGTCAGCTTGCTCCCCCTGACTTGTGTAAGTATTGACTGACATTTGAGCATGTTCTGCGTCCCCTGACTGGTAGGCTACTCTGATGTTTCTGTCCTTCTCCCCCCTTGACATAATCAAAAAAATATACAGGTAATCTGCAAACTGTGAAATACACAGATAAAAGGGATTCTAAATGTCATGAATGCTAATGATACCAAGCCTTTTTCGTAGGAAGCAAAATCTTTCTTCTAGTAGAGGTTTTGTAAAGATATCTGCTAGTTGATTTTCAGAGTTAATAAAGTTTAGGCAAAAGTCACCACTTTCAACATGATATCGAATGAAATGATGCTTGATATCAATATGCTTAGCCCTAGAATGATGCACAGTTGTACTTAGAAAGGCTAATGGCACTAGTGTTATCATACATAATAGGAACAGATTCAAAAGCTAAGTCAAAGTTAAGAATTTGATGCATAATCCAAAGAATTTGAATGTCACAGCTTCTGATAGCTATGTATTCAACTTCTGTGGTTGAGAGAGCGATGAAAGTTTATTTTTTTCTATGCTAGTAGATAAGAGCATCGCCAAGAATTTAATATTTTTCGCTGGTGCTCTTCCAGTTACTTTTGTCTTCTGCAAAATCAGCATCTGAATATTTGATTAAATTAAAATAAGAAAAACAGGGATACCATAGATGGAGGTCTTGTGTTCCTATAAGATATCGGATGACTCATTTAATGGCAGTGAGATGAGATTCTTTAGGAGTCGACTGCAATCTGACGTATTTGCACACGCTAAACATAATATCTGGCCGACTTGTAGTTAAGTAGAGCATAGATCCAATTATACCACGGTACATTTTTTCGTCAATTTCCTTTTCGATCAAATCTGAATCAATTTTTGTGGATGGACTCATGGGTATTCCATAGGCCTTTTCCTTCTCCATTCCAAACTTTTTGATGAGTTTTTTTGTGTATTTGGCTTGACTGATGAAGGTGCCCTTAGGAGTTTGCTTGATTTGTAATCCCAGAAAGAATGTTAGCTCGCCCATAAGACTCATTTTGAATTCTCCTTTCATCAAATTAGCAAAATTATCGCACATAGAGAGGTTAGAACTACGAAAAATAATATTGTCAACATAAACTTGCACAATGAGGACATTTGAACCGAGCTTTTGAATGAACAAGGTTGTGTCAATTTTACCCCTTTGGAAATTGTTATTTAGTAGAAAGTACTCAGTCTTTCATACCAAGCTTTTGGGGCTTGTTTGAGACCGTAGAGTGCTTTTGATAACTTGAAAACGTGATTTGGAAATGAGGGATCTTCAAATTTTGGGGGTTGTTTTACGAAAACTTCCTCATAATTAAAGTCATTTAATAAAACACTTTTTACATCTATTTGATATAATTTAAAACATTTGAATGTGGCAAAATCTAGTCAAATTCGTATTGACTCTAACCTAGCCACAGGGGCAAAGGTTTCGTCGTAATCAATTCCTTCCTTCCGAGAGTAGCCTTGAGCTACAAGCCAGGCTTTATTTCTGATAACTTTACTTTCTTCATTTACCTTATTTCTGTAGACCCATCTGGTTTCGATTACTTAGCAGTTTCTTGGTCTTTCAACTAGTGTCCAAACTTGATTTCGTTCAAATTATTCTAGTTCTTCCTTTATAGCTTTAATCCATGAGTCATCATTGAGAGCTTCATCGGTTTTCTTTTGTTCAATTTGAGGCACGAGGGCAACGGATGCTTGTCTCCTTAATGACGCTCTGGTTTGTACTTTATCTTCTGGATTTTTGATGATGAGTTCATTTGGATGGTTGTCATCCTACTTTAACTCTTTTGAAATGTTTGGTCTCCTTGTTTCTGTTGTTGGAGTCGACTCTATTGGGGGTGTAGTCTACTTATCTTGAGAGGGCTCTAGAGTTGTGTTGAGATCTTCTCCAGTATGTACATTACCTACATGTTTTTCATCAACACTTATATTCATAGTGCAGTGGTTAGATTCATCAAAGACAATGTGCATAGATTCCTTAACAACCAAAGTTCTTTTATTAAAAGCCCTATAAGCATGACTAGTGAGAGAGTACCCAAGAAAAATACTTTCGTTACTTCGTGGATCAAATTTTCCTAGGGTATTCTTACCATTATTGTGAATAAAATATTTTCAACCGAAGGGGTGGAAGTAGCCAATGTTGGACTTCTTTCCTCTCCAGAGTTCATAAAGTGTTTTCTTCAAAATAGGTCTGATCAGACACCTGTATATGATATGCCATATTGTATTAACTGTTTCTGCCCAAAAGTGATCTGGGAGATTGTATTCTAACAACATTGTTCTGGCGGTTTTCTGTAGGGCCCAGTTCTTTCATTCCACTACACTATTTTGCTGGGGAGATCGTGGTGAAGAGAAGTTCTAAGAGTATCCATTTTGAGCACAATATTCTTCAAATGCCTTATTTTCAAATTCTCCTCCATGATCACTGTGAATATAGGTGATGAGGTACCCGACTTCTCTCTATATTTTTCTATTAAAAAATTCAAAATTTGTGAAAGCTTCATATTTATGTGCGAGAAACATGACCTAGGTAAATTGCGAGTAATCCTCAACTATGACAAAAACATATATTTTTCCACCAATGCTTGCAGTTTTGGTGAGACCAAAAGATCCATGTGGATTGTTTGGAGATGTCTGTTAGTAGAGACAATGTCGTTGTCTTTGAAAGATGTTCTAGTCTATTTACCCAGTTGGTAAGCATCACTGATGTGATCCTTTTTAAACTTGAGTTTTGGCAGACCTTTCACCAAATCAAGCCTAGACAGTTTCTCAATAATGTGCATGCTAGCATGCCCGAGCTTCTTGTACCACAACTAAGTGTCATTAACTTGCACAGTGAGGCAGGTAAGGGTGGCAAAGTCAGGGCTATTTAAAACATAAATGTTATCAACGCGTTCATCGATAAGAGAGATATTTCTTTTATCATGTTTAATTAAGCAGCTTTCATCTTTGAAAACCAATCCAAACCCGGCGTCACATAGTTGATTGATGTTGAGCAGGTTGTGTTTGAGATTGTCTCCCTCGGTGAATTCGCATGATGAACTGAGTCTTACTGAGCCGACTCTAATGACGTTATCTCTGGCATTGTCACTGAATCTGACTGACCCTCACATCTACTTTCTTTAGGGAAGAAAAGTTTTTCTTCTTTCAGTCATATGTCTGGAATATCCGCTGTAAATGAACCACATTCTTTTTTTATAGCTTTTGCGGATCTATTCCTACAAAATAAGAAGATTAATTTTGTTTAGGTGCCTAAGTGATCTTGGGTCCTTTCGGGTTAGATGAGTTTTCCTTGGCCTTCCAAACCCACACACTTTTAGGCTTATGCCCGTAGCTGTAGGATTTGTGCCCTCTCTATCCACAAGTAAAGCAAACGGGTCCTCAAAAAGAAAAGGAGGTCTTAGCTGAATTAAGCGACCCTGAGAAGAAACTCAGATTCCTTTGTAAGGAGTTTGTTCCTACGAAACTGTGGCTTAGGGACCTTTTAAAATTGATTAATTTATTTTTTGCGTCACCAACCTCTTCATAAAGTAAGTCATTTTCAACTTGACAAGCCTCAATTTCTATTTTCCAGTTTAATAAGTCTTCTAGGATTTTTTGTTTAAAACGAGCTTCAAAAATTTTCTTTTCTTGAGCAAGCTTATTATATTCATCTATAATTTTTTGAAGTTCATCGATTAACATATCTAGATTGCATTCAAGAGTATTACAGTTATGACAGTTATGTAGCCTTACCTCACTAGGCCCACATGATGCCAAAAAGTACATGTTTGTAGCCTCTATTTCTTTTTTAATTTCATCTTTATCGCTTCAGGCCCCAAAATTTTGATTCTTTCTAGACGGTCATCGTCTCAATTCTGGACAATTTTGTTTAAAGTGTCCAGGTCTTCACAGTGGTAACAAAGATCATCGTTTCTGGTGGAGTCATTATTTTTGCCTCTCTGAGATCTTTGTTATCTCTGTCTCATGATTTGCCTTATCCCACGGTTGATGAGGTCCATTCCTTCGCTATTAGTATTTTCCAGAATGTCCTCCTTTTCAGTTGGAGTAGCATTGAAGGCTACTATTTTCTTTCTTCCATCCTTGTGAAACCTGTTAATATAATTTTTCTCATATGCATTAAGGTTACCTCCCAGTTCATCATATGTCATGTTATAAAGGTCTCCGTCTTTCAAGATGGCAGCATTGGTTTTCCAAGTCTTTGGGAGACTTTGGACCAACTTCTGGACTTGTAGGCGATGAGGATAGATTATCCCTAGTGACTTTAGTTCGCAAACGATTTTGCTGAATCTGGCGAACATTGTTTTAATATCCTCATTTTTCTTCATTTTGAATAATTCATATTCATTCACAAGAGCAATAATCTTTGACCTCTTGACTGTGGTGGTTCCTTCATAGGTTACCTCCAGTTTGTCCCATATTTCTTTTGTTGTCTCATACGTTGAGATCTTATCGTATTCTTCTCCGTTAACTGCACACAAAAGCAAACTTATAACACGTGCGTTAGTTTAAATTATCTCTTGTTGCTTTTTGGTAATATCAAAATTTTCAAGATCTTCAATATCAGTACTACTGAATTCTTTACCCGTATCCTTTTATTTTTTCTTGAGCCCAGGAATTGGCTTAGGACCCTTTTTTATGACAACCCACGCTTAGTAGTCATTTGATTTGACAAAGATGGTGAAACTGTTTTTTCAGTAGTGTTGTCCATTGAAGTATGGTGGTCTTGTGGAGGAGTGACCATACTGAAGAAGAGCTCCGGATATTTGTTAATTAGCCATTAGATCTTTTCTCGCTTGCGGTTAAGCAATGCCATCTGTGAGACCTGCTCTGATACCAATTAAAATTCAAGAGCGGGAGGGGAGGTGAATTGAAATTTTCTTCTGAGAGTCGACTACTGACTCCTCACAGCCGACTCACTGCAGATCAAAAACACTTCACAAATAAATTAAACTTAAACAGTTAAGCACGAAAATAATAAAACGTAAAGTAAACAACACAAAGATTTATCCAGGTTCGGCACACTCATCCAGTGCCTACGTCCAATCCCCCTGGGTTTCAAATTTTCTTTAGAATGATGAAGGTTTGGTTCGAGTACAACGATACGAAACAAGTTTTGAAGACTTAATTTGCTCTTCAGATCTTGTGACATAGCTTCAATTGATGTTACAAAGATGACTCAATCCTTCTCTTTATATAATAATTGTAATCTAACATTACAGAGCTTTGTGAGACTAAGAATGAGACACTTTGAATTTTCTCCTTGAAGTTGCGTGAAGAATGTTTGTCTTTGGTCTTCTCCTTTTATAGTCTTCAACTGCTATCCTTCATAAGGAAACCCAGGGAATTTCTTCTCAATCAAGGATATGAATCGATTCTTTAATTGAGGGATGTAGTCGTGTATAATGTCCATATCAGATATGTCCATATATGACTTTGAATCACATCTATATAAAATATGTTCATGATATATATTTTCTTTTTGATTTTGATGCCTTGTCGATGCACTTGTGATCTTCTCTCCTTGATTGATTCGTTCTGCCGTGAATCTGGGGATTGTAACCATGATTGTGGGAGGGTTGATCTTTCTTCTATTTCCGTGATGCTTGATTGATCTGCTTGCCATGCCGAGGTCCTCCATATCATTGTGTCATGATTTTCTATAATATTTAGGACTATGATGCTCCTTCCATTTGTCCTCTCATGATTGATTTTACTTGGATGCTACTTGAATGTGGTGGATGTCTTTTCATTCTTGATGTCCTTCTATTTCTGAAGTCGGCTTCCTTTATCTTTCCATTATTATCAGCTACAAAGATACACTTGTGAGTTTGTCATTATTAAAACATAAACTTGGGAGCTCAACAAACCATCATCTGACTGCTTTAAGCCACTTATATATATTAGTAATAAATCCATTCATGTAATGTCATTCACCTAATTTTTTCTTAAAGATATAAACTTGAGATTTTCTTCAATTAAATTTGATCATCTCCATTAAAAGAATTTAATGTGCTCTTTATCCTCCTCACATCTTACTTTATGGAGGTATACTGGGTATATTATTATTGTTGTAATTTACTCACCCTATAAAACTGATCCACTAATAAATAAAACACTTCAACTGAAATTACTCTAACAAACAACAAATAATACTTACTTAGGGTTCGTTTGGTAGAAGGAATGAGATAAGCAAGTATGTCCTATGAAGTGGAATATTCGATGAGATTATTTTATCTCCTCTTTTCGTGGGATAGTAATTTTATTATTTTAATATAAAAAGTGATCAAGTTTCAAGATTAAATAATACCTTATACCAAACATGAGATAAAATTAATTCAAAACTTTATTCCAAAATTATTTTTCTTATCTCTTCTATCAAACAATCCCTTGTTGTACTTACACATAGTGGAATCTGAAAAGGATAAAGTGTACATAATATATACCACTATATTCGAGATGAGATACAAAGGTTATTTTCAATAGACTCGGGTAGAGATGCTATATGATAAATTCTACCAACTAAAAATTACTCCTCCATTTTAAATGAGTGATTGTTTTATTTATTTTATTTTATTTTAAAATAAATATAATAACGTGATTTTAAAAAGAAAAATCTTTTAAAATCACATTTATTTTAATGTAAGAAGTTTTATATTATTAGAGAATTATTTTTTTTTAAAACATTTAATTAACAGTAATATAATAAAACACTTCGTAGTAATAATTTTCTTTAAGAGGAGGTTTTGGTGGATTAATCTTCACACTTTCTGATTATTCCATATTATAATTCTCGATTCTCTAGGTAAAAATCAAATCAAAGAGTATAGTTGGGGTGATTGTAGCTTTTTATATTCTGTGCTTTTCATTATTTGGCTTATATTGAATTGGAAATGAAATTATATTTATTTAATAATATTTGTTCATTATCTATTATCTATAGTTCTACTATATAATAAAAGGGAATAAGCACACACCTGACACCTCTTCAACATGTGTGCTTAAAGTAATAAACTTTATAATCGAGGGTATTTTCGCTATTTTGACTGAATTCTTAGACAGTTGCTATCCGCCGCTTAATCTATCCAATGCACTCAGTCCACTACATCTCTTTCGATCAAAGCTATCCATCCATTTTAAGTGAATTTGTAGACAACTTGATCAATCCACTCAGCCATTATACCTCCTCTGACCAGTTTGCTTTATGAACTTCAATTTATTATCTTTTTCCTTCTCCATGCTGTAAATTTTAGAGATAAATATGTTCTATTTTGTGTGTTCGTGTGTAATTTTATTTTTTATAGCATTCTTCACTGAAATTTGATTGTTCTTATAGTCATTCAAAATCCTACTTTTTGTGTTGTTCAAACTACAAGTCTTTTTCCCCCCAGTATTTTAATAATCGCTTGATTTCAAGGTCTGTGGATCAATTGGTGAAGATTTCAAGTTTGATCTTTGAATTCTTGGGATTGTGTAGGTTAGAAAAGAAAATTCTCATCCTATGTCACACTTTCGAGACTTTGATTCTTTAATTTTTGTATTAGAAATTACATTAGAATAAAGTTGAAACGAATATGGCTCTGAAATTGAAATGTATATGTTGTATTTTGCACTTTTTATTTTGGTTCTTTTTGAGTGTTCTAGTTTTGGTTAACTAATTTATTTGGTCTCAAGTTTTTTTGACTAATATCTTCTTTTTTTTCTGCTCCCTTTTGGTTAATTAGAAATAAGAAAATCTGACCATAGTTTGAATGCCAATTATTAATGAGCTTGAGTTCTTAAGCTTAACAAAGTGAATTGGGAGTCAGTCGTTAGTAATTACAGATCATAGAAAAAATACCAAGTTAGTTTCTGAAGTTTTTGTAGCATTAATTAGCAGTGTGGAAATTCGATCATGGTTTGAACTTTCAGGTATTAAAGCACTCGAGTTCTTTAAGTTTAATAAAGTGAATCCATAAACGATGTGTGTTTTCATCAAAAGTATACAAGAGTGAGATAATAAATTATCATTTGAATTAAGCAATATCAATCTTCGTATCCACATTCATAAATTTTACCTGTCTGTGTCTTGTTTATTCATGCTTGTTCATAATTTATTTGTAATAATTTTCATTACTCCGACTTCAGTTGCCGCAACCCACCTAATGATATTTGTTATATATAATAAAGTACATTGTTTTCATTGTAATGCGAATAAAATCACACATTCCATTACTTGAATTTGTTAATCTATATCTTGTCACCCGTTCTATTTAATTTGATGACTTAGAACATAGTTATTGTTCGAACAAAGAATAAATTAACTACTAATCGTCATAACTAATTATTCTGTTTTGGTATATTTTTTTCTCCAAAAGATGCTCACTCTCTTTAATTTAGGTGTTCCTTACCTATTATGAATGATGAATATACTACTTTTTTTAATTGTAGATCATGAAGACCCAAAACTGAAAATTCGTAAATTTGTACATTGGTAGATTTTGAGGACTGTAAGATCGGTTCGTGGAAAGAAAAATAAAACCAACTATTGTTTATGCCATCATGAATGTTGTGTTTTACTGCTTCTTGTATGGCTACTTTCTTATTGTCCTGCTATTGCTTATGCTATCATGAATATTGTGCTTTTACTTTCTTTGAATCGAGAATCTTTCGTAAATAGTAGACTATATAGTTTTAATGCTTATGAGTTGCATAATTAAAAGAGTCACTGGCTATAGGCTGCAAAATTTATGTAGCTAAAAAGGCTGCTTTAATTTGCCTCTTAATATAATGGTCAGGAAAAGATGAGCAGATACGTGTGATTGTCAAAAGGCATCATTTTTTTTCTGTCCTATTTTTTTCTGTATTTTATGATTGTTTTTGTGTTCTGTATTTCGATAGAGAATGTCTAACTATCCATTGATCCTAATACATTTTGGGCAGGTCTCAAATAAGATCTTAAGAATGTAAATTATTGTATTTGGTTTGGTTCATCATATAGTTAGGAGATTCTACTTATTGCATTTTTACATTGTCCTTATTGAAATAAATAAATGAAAACATAACTCTTTGTGTTGTTTCAACTGCCTTAACAGAAACTTAAGTTGTTACAACAGGCATCTGATGTGTTTCCCTAATGTATTTTGTGAATTATCTCCTCTAAAACTTATAAGCTTCTAAGGGTCAAAGGAACATACATTTTGACGTCTTGATAAAAAAACTCAACTGGAAATTTGTTGAAATAATATGAAGCAAAGAAACTAAAGGAAAATGGAAAAAATCGAAGAAAAATGGACTCTTAGATATTGGCCAAGCCAAAAATAACACTTTTATATCTCATGTTTTGGGGTTTGATTATTGGATCATTTCAGAGACCATTATTTCCAGTTGCAAGAGATTTCTCTCTACTCAAAACCAGTATGCACACTTCCAAAATTTGTACCTCTTAATTTCTTTTCTGGATGTTATTTACCATTCATCTCTTGTTTCATATATAAGTTCTAAATATCTGTATATTCATAAATATCTTATTTACCTCATATTCTTAGAATAAACATTGTCATGTATCTGAAGATTAAAGGCAATTCTTATTATATGTTGTAATTGCTTCAATCTGAAATGATTGATTTTGTATTCAACTTGTATTACCATTTAATTTATCGAATTTCACTCTAATAATGACTTTGATTTATACAGGTAGTGATGAATAAAACTTGAGCACAGCAAAGCTCACCCTAATAGCATGCCAGCATTTTGATAGACCATACTGACCACTATAATTAAAATGCTTGACAGAAGCTTCAATTAATCACCCAACCCAACTGTTTGTAAAGACAAGTACCGAACATGATTGTTGTCAGTGTGTCTATATTGATGATGCCTCGTGGTCGAACCATGAATTGTAATAAGGGAATTCAAAAATTTGAAGCTGCGATATGAAATAAGTTTTTTAAAGTATTCAAGACTTTGGTGAGGGCATGTGCATTGTTATAAATCTAAAAATTGCTTCCTTTTTTAGTTTCTCTTATTTCTTGATGTCTTTTATATTTTTCTATAACTGCTGAGATCGCTGATAATTGTTCAAAGAGCAACTCATTAATATCTCCAATGAGCTTTATATTGTATCTTTCACAAAATCTTCACATTGATTATGCCCAAACAAAATTTGTGTGCACCATGTTGGGTACGTGCTGAGCATGGGCGCTCCAACATCTAGTACTAATATATAAACAGTAATGAACCTACTTTAGTACTAATATATAAGTGGTAATGAAACTGCTAAAGCAGGCAACTTATGGACGACATGCCTGTTTCAGCAGTTTCAATCGTGATTACTATTTAACTATTATAAGTCATTTACGTATTAAAAATTAATAATATTTAATTTTTTTAAAAATGATATTTATGACATGTCTGTTTTAGCTGCTTTAATTGTAATTCTACTATATCATCTCTAATTAATTATTATAAGTCATTATGTATTAAAAAATTAATAATATTTTATTTTAAAATAGATATTTATGACATGTCTGCTTCAGCTGCTTCAACCGGGATCTTACTATATTAGTCATATTTAATTATTATAAGTCATTTATATATTAGAAAATTAAAAGTATTAAATTATAAAAAGTGCAATAGACATTTATAACATGCTTACTTCAACTGGTTCAATCGTAATTTTATTATATCACCACTAATTAATTATTATAGATCATCTAAGCATTAGAAAATGAATAATATTTCATATAAAAAGGTAAAATAAACACAAAATTATAAGTTAATTCTTGATATTTTGGATTAACTTAACGACTTATATGGAATTCACATAAATTTCTTTTCACAAGTATTTTTTATAATAATTTTACTATATCGCTTCTAATTAGTTAATCACTGATGTTTAAATTAACTTGATGACTTATATGGGGTTCACTTAAAAAAAAATTACAAGTACTTTTTGTAGTAGTTTTATTGTATTCACTTCTAAATAGTTATTATAGCTCATTTAAGTATTATATTATAAATAATAATTAATAACAAGAATAAAAAAGATAAAAAGTTATAAATTATAAATGGTTGGATGCAGTACTTTGCAATAGTAATATCTATGTCAAAAAGAAAGTCTGAAAGTTATACATCTTCTGAGATACATAGTTACGAGTTATGATCTAAATGTGTGGGTGATCCAATTTTATTAAATTTAAATCCGTATAAAATTCGAATTCTATTAAATTCAAAATATATTAGTCCCAAAATTCGGATTCAAAGTTCTCTGCTGAAGTAGAAAGCATCCTTGGTGTAACTTTCGAAACCCTGGGAGTTGTCACAAGAAGCAAGGCAGGCTTGCTAGGATAACAAACATATCCAGTGTCGTTCACTCCAGCTTCAGTTTTTGGATCTTCAACCTCGAAAGGAACAAAGTTCAATGCAAGTGCTTTAGAAGGAGGAAGCACTGTGGCCGAATCACTGAAAAAGACTCTAGCTCTACTTGAGCATTCCGGTTCCAAATACTCTGGAGCCAAGAACGATGGTCGTTCAACAAATCCGTTATCTCTACTTACACCACATAAGCTAACCACTTCAAAGATCAACTTATATGATAATCCGTGTTACTCTCCGACATCTCCGGTGATCATGCAAGCAATGGTAACTGATGTTTCATCTATAGAGGAGCAGCTTGCGAATCTAACAAAGGCAATTGAAGGTCTGACCAACTATGTTCAGAATCAAGAGGCTAGGATTGATAAGATAATGGATAGGGTGGAAGTCTTGATAGACAGAGAATCTAGTCATGCACCGGGAAAAGCTTCAGAGGTTCATGAGATAGAAAATCTTGTGAAACAAACACCATCGACTAAAGAGGTGCAAGTTTCTGCTGAGAAAATGATCCCGATTGGGCAATTGAGGGAATTTATTGAAAGGACCCTCAAAGACAAGTATGATATTGTCACCAAGTATTCCATTGCATATGCCAAGCTTTACACTGCAAGAAGAGATAGCCTCAAAATGCCTGCTGGCTACCAACCCCCAAATTTTAACAATTTGAGGGCAAAGGTAGCCCAAAATAACATGTCGCACACTTTGTTGAGATATGTAATAGTGCTGGAACTTACGGTGACTATCTTGTCAAATAGTTTGTTCGTTCCCTAAAGGGAAACTCCTTTGATTGGTATACAGACCTCGAGCCTAACTCCATCGACAGTTGGGAGAAATTAGAACACGAGTTCCTAAATTGGTTTTATAGCACAAGACGTACAGTGAACATAATAAAGCTTATAAATACTCGATAAAGAAAGGATGAGCCAGTCATCGACTTCATCAATCGATGGAGAAATGCGAGTCTAAACTGCAAAGATAGGCTCAGTGAAACTTCTGCAATAGAGATGTGTGTCCTAGGAATACACTGGGGGCTTCTCTATATTTTGCAAGGAATTAAACCAAAATCCTTTGAAGAGTTAGCTACTCGTGCTTATAACATAGAGTTGAGCATGTCTTCTGCTGGAAAGGAAGGAGCACTTATTCATGACCCTCAAAGGGGAAAGAAAAAGCAGGAACCCAAAAGATGGGGCAAGTTTCTTCCCAAAAATAAAAACAAGGAGTCCATGAATGTTGATGTGTCTCCTGTAAAGGTCACCATAAAGGTAAGCAAGAAGCAAAGTGTGAAGACGACTTCTAGAGCACGTTCGAGTCAGAAAACTTTAAAGGAGATGCAAGAAAAGGAATATCCCTTCCTTGATTCTGATGTTACTGAGATTTTCGATGAACTCCTTCAGCATAAGCTCATCGAACCCCCAGAGATAAAGCGTCCCAACGAAGCTGGAAGGACCAATGATCCTAATTATTGCAAATATCAGAGGCTCATAAGTCACTCTTTGGAGAAATGCTTTGCCTTTAAAGATAAAGTTATGTAACTAGCAAAAAAAAAGAAAATTTTCTTCGAAGATGAGACAACTAGTTCTCATCAAATATCTATCATTTTTGGCTCGCTAGACCCGATTCAGATTTGTGTCAAAGAGCATAATGAGAAGATATTAGAGCCTGACAGGTCTTCAGTTGATGAAGACGATAATGAAGGTTGGACTCTGATGACCAGACGTAGATGCAAGAAGATAAGTCTGCAAAAGGAGACGTACGAGCAGCCAACCAGAAGGAGAATGGTAAAGAAACTAAAAAAATAGAAGTTCGTTGGATTCCTAAAGAAGACGAGGGTGAAAGAGCTTCACCATCAAAAACCTCAAAGTTTGGTGACTTTAGAGGAATTCTTACCGAGTTAGTTCGTGTAAAGACTGGCCAAGTCAACCTTGAGGCGTCTTATTTTAATACCACCAAAGAGGGGGCAAAGAGTGAGAATCTACCCATGGAGGTTCCTTCACCTTTCGAAAAGCTTGCTGAAACTTTTAGCGAAGAAGCACATATATGTGATACAAAAATCACATTCATAAATAACGATCTTCTTCTTGGTGAGACCCTACATAACCGTCCCTTATACATGGTAGATCAAATTCTAGGAAAGAAGATCAATAAAATTTTGATAGATGAGGGATCTGAAGTCAATATCCTGCCTATCCATACAATGAAGGAGCTTGGCATCGCTACTACCAAACTGGAAGAAAGTCATATAATGATCCAAGGCTTCAACCAAGGGGGCTAGAGGGCCATGGTATGTATCAAGTTGGGGATTCGTATGGATGATTTTCAATCAAACCCATTAATGCATGTGATTAATGCCAGAACTTCATACAATATATTGCTTGGTAGGCCTTGGGTGCATGGAAACAAAATTGTCTTGTCCTCTTACTATCAATGCTTGAAGTACCTTAAAGGTGGAGTGGAAAGAAAGATAGTTGTCGATGATAAGCCATTCACTGAATCTGAGTCACATTTTGCCGATGTAAAATTCTACTTAAAGAAGCATGTTGTGGATGAGAAAAGGGTTGAAGATGTCACCAATACCAAGTATGACGATCTTGCATCTAAGAAGGTTGCGGTGACTATTGAAAAAGTCGCCACCAAGAAGTCTCTCTCCACTTCAAATAAAGAAGGTGTCGCTTCTATGAAAAAGAAGGCAACTCCCATTCTTCGTTACGTACCAAAGGTAAGGAAAGAAAAAGATCACCCATCGAATTCCCAAGATAATGTGCTGAAGGGGATAACTTTACCTATCAGGAAGATTGATGTAATAAATCCATCCTCAAGACTTTTTAAAGAGTCCGTGGCTTAAAATCTGCCACAAGATATGATACTCCCTGCCAAACGTACGAAAGAAGGCTTTGACCCATGCATATAAACTATTTAGGAAGGATGGATACAATCCTAATGAGCCATCAAGGTTGGGCAAACTTCCATTGGAGGGTACAACCAGGAAGGCACATGAAGGCCTAGGATACACGCAGCCATCTCCAATTCGCATCTCCATAAGAAGGGCAGTCGGTAATTACATTACCGTGGAAGAAAAATCCACTGCTGCTAATAAAAGACCCTCTGTATTTGACCGACTTAGAGGTTCAACTGTAAGAGCTTCTGTGTTTGAAAGGTTGGGACCTCTAAATAAGAAGAAAAGCAACAAGTGTAAGAGGAGTCGTCAAAGCACGATGATGGACTTTTCACTTAAAATAAAAAAGGATTTCCAAAGTTTGATTTCTTCTAGAATGAAGCGACTGACGAAACTGGTAGTTTCATGCAATAAGGTGCTAAAAGCAAAAATGCATACCGTGGTTTATACCAAGCAACGATAAGTAGATGAAGAGAGTATTGGCTCCTTATATCATGTTACAACCCAAAATAAGAATAAGGCCTCATCTCAAATGAAGGTTGATGAAGAGATGAAAGATATTTTTTGGTGTCACCACATATCCATCAACGATGGTGATCCTCAAGATAAGAAAGATGCTGGAGATGCTCCATTATAACTTGAAGAAAGATTAAAAGCCACAATAGATCCCTTGAAGGAATTTAATCTTGGAACGAATGAAGACCCAAGACTAACTTACCTGAGTGCATTTCTAGAAGTAGAGGAGGAAATCTCTTATATAGACATACTCAAATAATATATGGATGTCTGGAGATATAAGGAAATGCCTAGCTTAGATTCAAAAGTAGCAGTCCATCAGTTGGCAGTCAAGAATAGTGCTCGTCCTACCAAGCAATCTCAAAGGTGCTTTAGCCTGGAGTTAGTTCCATTAATTGAAAATGAAGTTAACAAATTCATTGAAGCGGACTTTATTCGTGAAGTCAAATATCCCACATAGATTTCATTGTTCCAGTACGAAAGAAGAATGGCCAAATTTGAGTTTGTGTTGACTTTCGGGATCTCAACAACTCCTACCCTAAGGATGACTTTCCAATCTCTATACCAGAGTTGATGATTGATGCTACCACTGGTTATAAGGCAATGTCCTTCATGGATAGTTCATCCGGCTATAATCAAATCCGTATGGCGCCAAAGAATGAAGAACTCACTACGTTTCATACCCCCAAAGGTATTTATTGCAACAAGGTAATGCCTTTTGGTTTGAAGAACGCTGGTGCCACTTATCAAAGGGCTATGCAGAACATCTTTGATGGCCTACTCCATAAAAATGTTGAATGTTATGTGGATGATCTAGTGGTGAAGTTAAAAAAGAAAGACGACCACTTAAAAGACCTAAGAATGGTATTCAAGTTACTTTGAAGATATCAACTTAGGATGAATCCATTGAAGTGCGCCTTTGGAGTTACTTCTGAAAAGTTTCTTGGCTTCATTGTACGACACCGAGGAATTAAAATTGATCAAGACAAGGCCGATGCAATTTTGAAGATGCCTAAGCCTCAAAATATTCATGAGTTAAAAAGCCTTCAAGGAAGGCTAGTATATTTAAGAAGGTTCATCTTAAACCTGGCTGGAAAATGTCAACCATTTAGTCATCTTATAAAGAAGGACACTCCCTTCGAATGGGACCAAGCTTATAGTAATGCCTTTGAGAGTAAATCATACTTAATGAAGCCACCAGTTCTTGTGGCACCCATACCTAGGAAACTATTGATACTCTACATCACAGCACAAGAGAGGTAAGTTAGAGCACTACTGGCTCAAGAAAATAGTAAAGGCAAAGAAAATACATTTTATTATCTGAGCAGAATGATGACACCAAATGAGTTGAAGTATTCTCCAATTGAAAAGTTATGTTTGGCATTGGCTTTCTCTATCCAAAAGATGAAACACTACTTTCAAGTTCATGTTGTCCATCTCGTATCTAGGGCAAATCCCATCAAATTTATAATGTCAAAACCAGTCTTAAGTGATGGACTTACAAGGTGGTACCTTCAATTTCAATAATTTGAGATTGTGTACGTTCCCCAAAAAGCTATAAAATGACAAGCATTGGCTGATTTCTTGGCAGATCACCCAATACCTGATGACTGGGAGCTGAGCGATGAACTCCCTAATGAAGATGCATTGGCTGTTGAAGTTAGATCCCCATGAAAGATGTACTTTGATGGTGCTGCACATCAAGATGGAGCTGGTGCTGGTGTAGTGTTTTTCACTCCACAAGAAGAGGTCATCCCCTACTCTTTTACCTTGATGAATCATTGCTCCAATAATGTTGCTGAGTATCAATCCCTCATACTCGAATTAGAGATGGTTGTTGACATGAAACAACTGCAATTACAAATTTTTGGCGACTCCCAATTGGTGATAAAGCAGCTGTTGGGAAGCTATGAAGTCCGAAAGCCAGAGTTAAGACCATATCATGAATATGCACAAAATTTGATGGGATGGCTTGAAGGAGTAACCCTCCAACATATTCTAAGGAGACAAAATAAGCAAGCTGATGCCCTAGTTGCTTTGGCCTCAACCCTAACTCTTCCAAATCAGACCCAAGTTACTGTCCGCCAAGAATGGGTAGTACCACCGTCAGATGAGGATGTAGAAAATAAGGTTGAATACCTCGTTGCCGTGTTTGAAGTTGTAAAAGAAGATTGGCAACAACCTATTATTGATTACTTATGTTATGGAATAATTCTAGAAGATTCAAGGAGAAAGACTGACATTCGTCGTCGTGCACCTCGCTTCTTTTACTACAAAGACATACTGTATAGAAGATCATTTGAAGAAGTACTCTTACAGTGTTTGGAAAAGGAAGAAGCAATTCACGATTTGTAAGAAGTGCACTCGGGAGTTTATGAATCACATCAGTCTGGACCGAAGTTCCATTTTTCCATTAAAAGGATGGGATATTATTGGCCAACGATGGTGAAAGATTGCTTGGACTATGCTAGAAGATGCAAATCTTGCTAATTCCATGCAAACTTCATACATCAACCCCCAGAAGTACTACATCCAACTGTAGCGTTTTGGCCATTCAATGCTTGGGGAATGGATGTTGGTGGTCCACTAACAAAGTCTTCTGGTGGATACTTATACATCTTGGCCGCAACAGATTACTTCTCAAAGTGGCTCAAAGCTGTTACTCTTAAGAAAGTAAAGAAAGAAAATGTTGCGAACTTCATCCGAGTAAATATCGTCTACCACTTTGAAATCCCTCAATATATAATAACTGACAATGACAGGCCGTTTGATAACAAACTGATGAATAAGATTTGTGATCTCTTTGGTTTCAAGTAGCGCAAGTATTCTATGTACCATGATGCCGCCAATGGTGTAGCCGAATTATTCAATAAGACTTTATGCAACTTGTTGAAGAAAGTCGTCTCTAAATCCAAATGAGACTGGCATGAGCAGATGGAAGAAACTTTATGGGTGTATAGGATAACTTACCGTACCCCGACGCAAGCAACCCCATACTCACTTGCTTTTGGAGTTGTAGCAGTTCTGCCACTTGAGCGTCAAATATCTTCTTTGAGACTGGTCATTCAAGAAGAGCTCACTGATGAAGAAAATGCTAAGTTGCATTTTACGGAGTTAGAAGCTCTTGATGAGAATAGGCTGGAGGCTCACAAAAATCTTGAATGTTATCGAGCCCGGCTATCTTATTCTTTCAACAAAAGGGTTCGCTTAAGGTGCTTCCAAGTTGGAGATCAAGTCTTTGTAGTAAGAAGACCCATTATCACTTTTCATAAGTCTGGGGAAAAATTCACCTCAAAGTGGGATGGACCGTATATCGTACAAGAGGCTTATTCAAATGGTGCTTACAAACTTGTCTATGCAGATGGCGTGAGGGTTGGCCCCATCAATGCCAAATTCTTGAAGAAGTACTATCCTTGAAGGAAGATGACACTCCTTAAGGCACTGTATAAACTGCATGTACACTCCTTAAGGCACGAGTATAAACTGAATGTCTACTCCTGGTCCGCATAAGTATAAACTGTGTACAGCTCAAAAAAAATAAAAAAAATAATGAAAGTCCACTAGTTTAAAAATCTCAAAAGAGGCGGCCTAGGCAAAAGTTAGCACACAAAAAAAACACTCACCCAGAACTACGTTGTGACTTGATCCTCTTTACTAAGGTACGTAGGCGCTTGGAATTTCATTCTGAGTTCAGTTGCATGAGTGTAAAAAAAAATATATTCCTACAGTATCTACCATATTGATACCAAGTATGAAACTATTCTAATTAAATTTTGGACTTACTCTAAATATCTGTGACTCAATGGGGGCAACCCGTCGAAAAGAAAGAGAATTCCTTCAATGGGATTTGGAATGCCAAAGTTCTCCAAGCCTAAAACTAAGAGGATCTCAAAATTTCCATGCCTTAAGGTGAACAAAATTTATCCCTTTTCACCTTAAGCTGGCCTCTTACGGGTTTATCCTTACAAGGATATCAAAATTTTCATGCCTTAAGGTGGAAGAAATTTGTCCCTTTGCACCTTAAGCTGGCCTCTAACGGGTTTATCCTTAAAAGGATATCAAAATTTCCATGCCTTAAGGTGGACAAATTTTGTCCACCTTAAGGCAT
>NC_061111.1:212302895-212386413 GCF_002878395.1 Capsicum annuum | reverse complement strand
TCCACCTTAAGCTGGCCTCTAACGGGTTTATCCTTAAAAGGATATCAAAATTTCCATGTCTTAAGGTGGACAAAATTTGTCCCTTTGCACCTTAATTTGGCCTCTAACGGGTTTATCCTTAAAAGGATATCAAAATTTCCATGCCTTAAGGTGGACAAAATTTGTCCCTCTTCACCTTAAGTTGGCCTCTAACGGGATTATCCTTAAAAGGATATCAAAACTTCCATGCCTTAGTATGGACAAAATTTGTCCCTTTGCACCTTAAGCTGGCCTCTAACAGGTTTATCCTTAAAAGGATATCAAAATTTTTCATGCCTTAAGGTGGACAAAATTTATACCTTTGCACCTTAAGCTGGCCTCTAACGGGTTTATCCTTAAAAGGATATCAAAATTTTCATGTCTTAAGGTGGATAAAACTTGTCCCTTTGCACCTTAAGTTGGCCTCTAACGGGTTTATCCTTAAAAAGATATCAGAATTTCCATGCCTTAAGGTGGACAAAATTTGTCCCTTTGCACCTTAAGTTGGCCTCTAACGGGTTTATCCTTACAAGGATATAAAAATTTTCATGCCTTAAGGTGGACAAAATTTGTCCCTTTGCACCTTAAGCTGGCCTTTAACGGGCTTATCCTTACAAGGATATCAAAATTTCCATGCCTTAAGGTGAACAAAATTTGTCCCTTTGCTCCTTAAGCTGGTCAATAAAGGGCCCATACTTAAAGAAGACCAACGCATAAATGCATCAATAAAAGGGCCCATACTTAGAGAAGATCATCACATAAATGCATCAGTGAAAGGTCCAATACTTAAAGAAAATCATTGCATCTTCAAGTAAAATTGGTCGGGTCTTGAGGTGACGGAGCCTCGCACACCTTAAGCTGACGTCCACCGTCTTCAAGAAAAAATTAGTTGGGTCTTAAGGTGATGAAGCCTCATACACCTTAATCCGACATCTACCGTTTTCAAGAAAAAATTGGTCGGCTCTTGAGGTGATGAAGCCTCGCACACCTTAAGTCGACGTCCACCGTGTTCAAGTAAAATTGATCGGGTCTTGAGGTTACAAAGCCTTGCACACCTTAGACCGACATCCACCGTCTTCAAGCAAAATTGCTTGGGTCTTGAGGTGACGAAGCCTCGCACACCTTAAGCCAACGTCCGCCGTCTTTAAGAAAAAACTAGTCGAGTCTTGAGGTGACGAAGCCTCGTACACCTTAAGCCGACATCCACCTCTTTAAGAAAAAATTGATCGGGTCTTGAGGTGATGAAGCCTCGCACACCTTAAGCCGATGTCCACCGTATTCAAGTAAAATTGATCGGTTCTTAAGGTGATGAAGCCTCGCACACCTTAAGCTGACATCCACCTTCTTCAAGCAAAATTGGTTGGGTCTTGAGGTAACGAAGCCTCGCACACCTTAAGCCGACGTCCACCGTATTCAAGAAAAATTGATTGGGTCTTGAGATGATGAAGCCTCGCACACCTTAAGACGACGTCCACCATCTTCAAGCAAAATTGGTCGGGTCTTGAGGTGACGAAGCCTCGCATACCTTAAGCCGACGTCCACCGTCTTCAAGCAAAATTGGTCGGGTCTTGAGGTGATGAAGCCTCACACACCTTAAGCCGACGTCCACCGTCTTCAAGCAAAATTAGTCGGTTCTTGAGGTAATGAATCCTCATACACCTTAAGCCGACATCCACCGTCTTCAATAAAAAAATTGTTCGGTTCTTGAGGTAATGAAGCCTCGCACACCTTAAGCCGACGTCCACCGTCTTGAAGTCAAAATTAATCGGTCTTAGAGTGTACGGAGGTAAAGTTTAACTCTCGCACCCTAAGCCAACTGTTGATACTGCTATTTGTTTCAACCCTGCAAAAAAGGGGGGATAAGAAAGAAAGTAAAAACACAAATAGAAAGGATGTTACCTATCAGAGCGCTGCGATCTTAAAAGTTGTATATCACCAACTTGGATTGATATAAGATACCTTGATAAGAATAAATCCCTCAAAATAGAGTTTTAATCAATCAAAACTCCCTTTGATGGTGATGGTTCCACATCAAGATATAAATCATTTGGTGAGGCGATGCAAATGTAGAATCCTCTGCCGGACAACATTTAAGATCACCTTAAAAAAAACAATCATCCAGAACAATCTAAGAAATTTTAAGATCCAAATTTTGGATATGTTATACATGCATATTTCAGGCATCTATAGGATCAAGAAGATCATAATTTTGATAATCTCACATTGAGATATAATTTTTTTGGTGATACAACGTAAATCTGAAATTGCTGATGCATCAAAACTCAATGTTGATTTCCGGATAATACTTGAAAATATATCGATTGTATTAATTTATAATTTTGGATATGTTATAGATATTTGTGTCTAGTTTCACAAGAATCAAACGGCTTGTGATTTCATCCTTCCTACTTCAAGATATCAAAGTTTTAGTAAAGATGCGGAATCTGAAATTTTCAGCATGATAAAATTTAGGGCTAACTTCAAAAAAATTATCGAGATTTACATTAAAGGAATTAAAATCTGAATTTTGGATATGTTATAGATCTCGAAGTCTAGTTTCTGGAATATCAAACGGTTAATAATTTTGATATTCCTACAATTAGATATAAAAAATTTTACCACTAACATGCAGTGCTGAAAAAAAAGTGACAAAAATAAGAGAGAAGTAGGACGAAAAGAAATTACGTCAGTATTGTTGATGGCTTGAAAACCGCAAAATTGATATTGAAAAAGTGGAGAAACTACCTCCTTTTATAGAGTTGTAGGATGGATATTTTCTTCTCCAATATAAATTCAGATTGGAATAACTTCCATCTCCAAATTCAAATTGGAGATTGTTTCTTTCTCCAATATAAATTCAGATTGGGATAACTTTCATCTCCAAATTCAAATTGGAGATTGTTTTCTTTTCCCATACAAATTCAAATTGGGGGTTATTTTCTTTTCCCATATAAATTCAAATTGGAGGTTAATTTCCTTCTTCCATACAGATTCAAATCAGAGATTGTTTTCTTCTCTCATACAAAGTCAAATTGGAGGTTGTTTCCTTCTCCCATACAAAGTCAAATTAGAGATTATTTTCTTCTCCAATCTAAGCTTAAATCGAAAGAGTTTTATTTCTGATTAAGTAAGGCAATTAAAAAGTCTTCCAAAACTGTTTGGAATTGGATATCATGTCTCACCAACGGGTCTTAAGTATAGAGATTCATGAAAAAAAATAAGAGAGTTTTGAAAGACAACATCAATATGGTTCAGATTTAAAATTTTTGAATGAGGTGTTCTTATGTATGGAAAACTGTTGAAGCATGAAGAAAACATGTTTAAATAATCATATTTCAAGGCTAGCCTCCAAAATATTAATTGTCTTGACAAGTCTTGAAGTAGGGGGCATTTGTGGGCGATACAATTTTGTTAAATTTAAATCCGTACAAAATTCGGATTATATTAAATTCAAAATATATTAGTCCCAAATAAATATTGTGGATTAATATAATTGAATTAATTATTTAAGTCCAAATGTGTATGGATTTAAATAAGGCCCAATATTTATTGGGTTAGTCCATTAATTTGGGCTACAAATTATGAGCCTACTTTACTAAGCCCAAGATATTGTCATATTCTAGAGGCCTAAATAAGCGTCACGTGTCAAATGACGTAGCATGCCAAGTCAAGTGAAGTAGCCAATAGGACCGTGCCACATGTCAAAATGATGCAGCAAACCCATGAAATAAAAGCCCATAAAAAGCGCCACATCACTTAAATCTGATTGGTTAAAGGAAGTCCATATTCATCATGACTCTTCCTTTCCTACAACTATAAATAGGAGTCTCAGAAGGGACCCCAGAACTCTAACAAGTAGCAAGAGAAAGCTCGTGGATCAAACTCCGCAATTTCTCTAAAAAGCTCAACTAGTCAAAGCAAGTTCATCGAGATTCAAGATCAAGACCGCAATATTCAAGAACAAGCTCAAAACCCTTGAATTCAAGCACAAGTCAAGATCAAGTCCCTCAAATCAAGAAATCAAGTTCAAATTCAAGATCAAGCTTCAAGCCGTTGAATTTATATTTGAAAAGGCGAATCAGAGGATTCATAGAGATTGTAACACTCGCATTGAAATTAATAAATTGATTGTTGCAGTATATTTTTTTATTTCGAACTATTTATTTTTCGGTCTTGAAATTTTATTGTCTAACAGAATGATCAAAATATTATTTTTATTAGGCACAACTAAATGAAACATAAATTGTAAACAGGAAAATTAAATTTTAATTTTTTAACTACTTTTTTTCGTTTTGGGGGCCGACATGCTTACCGATCACTGCTTGCTTCTAGATTTTACTATGTCACCCTTAATTAATTATTATATGTCATTTACGTATTAAAAAATTAATAATATTCAATTAAAAAATTAAATAGACATTTATGACATGTCTGATTCAGTTGCTTCAACCGTAATTTTACTATATCACCTCTAATTAATTGTTATAAGTCATCTACGTATTAAAAAATTAATAATGTTTAATAAAAAAGTAAAATAGACATAAAATGATAAATTAACTTGACATCTTATATGAGGCCCATTTAAATTATTCACAAGTATTTTTTATATCTAATTAGTTATTATGAGTTATTTAAAATATGTCTCCTTCTCTACTTCCATCGTGATATTTGTTTGACTCTCGAAATTATATCAGCATCACTTAAATTGGAATACAAAAATTATTATAAATCAGAATAATTAAAAGTTTAAATTATTTAAAACTATTTAATTTTTTACGCCACTTCATGCATAAATACATTTCCTTAACACTTAATGAAAGATCTAAACTTTAAGTTGTAAGCTTACCGGGAGAATATAAACTGCTATTAAATTTTTAAATACATTCATATTATATATAAGTATATCAATACTGAATTATGATGATTTATTTCACTGCTTTCATAATAACTTAAAAAATTTAATCTTACTATGTTCAGGCCTCCCGCCACAAGTATCAAAAATAAATATCTAATAATATTTGATTTATATAAGAAATTAATGAACAATTTATATTTTTTATCCATTTTACTTTTATTATTAAATATTATTTATCACTCGATGCATTTTTTAAGAGATTAAATCTATTATGTTCAAACGATAATATAGTGAAATAACTTCTCTTATTTATTATTTCTTATATTATCTGTCAATTTAATAGAGAACAACTACTACGAGTATAATTTTTTGAAAGAGAAAAGAAGGACAAGAAAGTGCCTCATAAGTTTAAAGGTAAATTCTATAGAGTGACAATTCGATCGACTATATTATGTGAAGAGAAATGTTGGCCAGAAGAATTCTCACATCAAAAAGTTGAAAGTGGCGAAGATAGAGATGCTGAGATGGATGTGTAAACTTACTAGGAAAGATAGATTTAGAAATGAGATTATTCAGAGAGAAGATGAGTATGACTTTGGGGGAAAACAAGATGTAAAAAGTGAGGTTGAGATGGTTCAGACATGTGATGAGGAAGTGCACGGATGCCCCAGTACAGAGGTGTGAAAAACTGACTATGGATGATATTTAATGAGGTAGAGATAGGCAGAAAAAATATTGGAGAAAGATGATTAGGCATGACATGACACAGTTACTTCTTAAGGAGGACATAAATCTTGATAGAAGTGTGTGGATAATGTGAATTAGGATAGAGAGTTAGTGGACAAAAGTGTGTCCTTATTAGCAGGGAAGAGTGCTTGTATGTGTCTTGTAGTTTCTTCTTCATAGTATTTTGATGATGATTGTGATTTTGGATAGATAGTTTATAGTATTATTCTGTAGGTATTTTTTTATTATTTAATGGTGTGTTATTTCAATTTTATTATTTGTTTTTATTTTTTTTATTTATTGTGTTGTTATTTATCCTGAGTCGGGGTATGTCGAAATAACCTCTCTAATTCATCTGAAATAGTGTTACAGACTGCATATACTTACTATTTCCAGACTTTATGAAAATACACTGATATATATTATTATTGTTATTTTACCTCTATTTTTAATACCTTTTTTTGGTTAATAAGGGATAATTATTCATTAACTAGTAGTAGTCATTAGAACAAGTAGACGACCCATTGCTAGCCGAAGAATGTTTTAGCCTAACACTATTAATACAAACATCCATAGATACAGGCTTATATTGTCCTACAAAAGAAGTTTCAGCCTTGTCTGTTCGGTACTGGTTTTGAACAAACAAAGGTGAAACTGTCCATTCCTTCCAAAAAGTGTCACAACCTAACTTATTGCCCTCATTCGCTAGCAAGTCCGCAACAATATTTGTGCTCCGCTTCTCATGGTGGACAACGGTTTTCCCATTTTCTCCAGACGGTCCCTGCAAAAGGAGATTAAGTTAATTTCATTTGGGTTTCGGTCCGTACGACCATAATCATTCAGTGTTATGACTAGTTTTTTGAAATCAGCAACAACAATTAATTGAGTAAACTTCATCTTGATGGCTAGCTCGAGCCCCATCAGCAGGTCCATTGTTTCTGCTTCAAAGACAGATTGTACTTTTATATTTTCACTTAAGCCTAATAGCCAGCTCATTTTCGAGTTCCTGAAAACACTTCCCGCGCCACCTTTTTTGAATTATTGTGGAAGGAGCCTTCTATATTTAGTTTTATTCCTACCGTAGGGGCTAACCAGACCTCATTGAGCACAGAAGTACTACTGTTGGCCTTCTCCTTAGCTGTTAAAAAAGATATTCCACAGCTCTCTCATAGGCAACATTAGTCAGGATAACTAGTTTTGTGTCATTGAAGACGCTAGAGTTACGGTTAAGCCAAATACACCAACGATAGAAGGGAAAAGCCTCTCTCCAAGTTATAGTGTTTCGTATCTTACAACTCCTGGTTCTCCTAAAACTATTTAGCCAATCCTCATTCTGGGAGTTGTTAATTTTGGCTATTAATTTTGAAAGGTTGTTATCCTTCCAGAATTGTTGGACATGCCTGCATTCCAAGAAGATATACTTAGTAGTTTCGGGACTTTGATAAACAGTGCAAAAAGGGTCGATATTTATGCCATTGCGGTGGAGGTAGTATTTTGTGGGTAGCCTATTATTGTAGCAAAGCCAGATGAAGAATTTAAGCTTATTGGGGGATGGTAACAACCAAATCTATTTGAACTCCTTATCTACCAAGGAGGTACATACGTTTTTGGAGGCCATATGGTCATCGATTTTGTAGAGAAGTAACCATTATCAGTGAGGCCCCATTTGAGTTTGTCAGTTACAGGAGCATTGAAAGGGATAATAATAGAGTTCATTTTGTGTATAATATCCTTTATGAAGACATAACTAATTTTGTTGAAGTTCCATTATCCATTATCAATTATGTCGCTTACATAAAAACTTTCGTCTATTGCACTAAGAGGTGCATTCAAGATGTTGGCTAAGGCGTTGCTATTGGGGATCCAATTTTCTCTCCAAAGGTTAATTTTCTTTCCATCACCCAAGTCCCATTTAGAGCATTCCGTACATATTTCCCATCCAAAAAGGATATTCCTCCAAGTATTACTACAACAAGTAGTGGACTTGGTGGTGTCCCTTCTCCGATTATAATTCTTTCTTTTGGCATATTTGTTACTCAGAACAGTTGCCCAGAGAGAGTTTTCTTCCTTATGAATATTCCACGCTAGTTTAGTTAGGAGGGCAAGGTTTTTATGACTTCTTTTTTGGAGTCCTAACCCCCCTTTATCCTTACTAGTAGTAATGGTTTTCCAACTAAGAAGATGTAAATTTTTTCTTCTCTTGCGTGGATCCCAGATGAAGTTATGTTGGATTTGGTCAATTTTCTTAGTAGTTTCTTTTGGTAACTTGATATAGGTCATCACATGGATGGGGATGCTATTAAGGGTGGCCCTAGCCAAAGTAGTTCTTTCCGCTAGGGTAAGGAATTTAGTTTTCTATCCGGACAATCTTTTTCTTAAGTTTTCTA
This sequence comes from Capsicum annuum, assembly GCF_002878395.1. NCBI lineage: Eukaryota > Viridiplantae > Streptophyta > Magnoliopsida > Solanales > Solanaceae > Capsicum > Capsicum annuum. The sequence goes on along the minus strand of NC_061111.1, from coordinate 212,378,427 downwards.
TTATAAAACTAATGTCACCAGAAACAGGTCTTTTATCAAAAATAAGGAAGCTTAAATATTTTCCAAAGTTTTGTCAGTGCTTTATGTTAAAAAATCGAGCAGTGTTAGCCATATTGTTGGCCAAAGCATTTCCAGAAAAGAGAATTTTAGATTTAGAGTGGTTGATTGTTTGGCCCGACCAGTTGCAGAAGTTGTTTATGATTTTTCTTGTTATGTTGCAAATTGTAGCCTTATTCTCGGACATTAAGGCAAGGTCATCGACAAAGAATAAGTAGGATAAGGATGGCCCATTCCTAGCTCCTTTAATTGGGACCCACTTACCTTTCTCCACTTCCTCATTTATATTATGGGATAGAAATTCCATACATAGGATAAAAATGTACGATGATATGGGATCTCCCTGTCGTAGTAAACCTCTAAAGGGTTCAAAAAACTTAGTTCTTATACCATTTATAAGGATGGCCACTAAGCTGGTACTAATATAGGACATGATTAGATTGATTATTTTACTAGGGAAATTGAAGTACGTTAGGGTATGCTTAATAAAGGTCTATTCGATCTTATCAAAAGCTTTTTCTAAATCAATTTTCATGATAAAACTGTCCTTTTTTTCCTTTCATTTTCTTAAAGTAGCGAATAATTTCTTGAACAATTATAGCATTATCAGATGCTTGCCTATTTTTTAGGAAGCTAGTCTGACATGGCCCAACCAATTTATTAATAATGGGACGCATTTTTTGGGCAATGATTTTGGTGATTATCTTGTAAAAGATGTTGTATAGACTAATAGACCTATATTGTTTTAGAGAGGATGCATTAGAGATCTTATGTAAGAGTCACACATGGGTCTTATTTATGTTCTCCGGGATAGCTTCTTCATTGAAGATCTTTTTGCAAAAAAGAATAACAGAAGGGCCCACTATATTCCAATATTTTTGAAAAAAAAAAAAGATGCAGTCTATCAGATCTAGGAGCTTTATAGGGCTGAAAAAAGTAGACTATCGTCTTTATCTAGTCATCCGTAGGCTGATGTTTCAGGTCCATTTTTTCTAAGTTCGATAGGCAAACCTTACTTGTAGGAATGGAAAGGATACGAGATTTTGGATAGATGGTGGAGAACATGGAGGAAAAGTAGTCATGAACATGGTTTATGATAGCTTACTTGATCATGGACTTCAGAGTTATTGTCTAAAGAAAGGCTGACAATGTGATTTTAGTGATGTCTAATTAAAGTGAAAGTGTGGAAAAATTTAGTATTTGTATCGCCCTCGTTAAGCCAGTTAATACGGAATTTTAGTTTCCAATAGTCTTCTTCTATTTTAAGAATTGTTAAAATTATTTATGAGCTGGTGTTCAAGATTCTGTAAGAAGGTTCTATGGGAGTAGTTTACCAAATTTTGAATTCCTTGTAGTCTGGAAATAATCTTTTTCTTTTTTAAAAAAAATATTTTCAAAGTTGACCTTGCCCATTCCATTGCTGAATCTTTGAAATTAGTTATTGCATAGGGTAAGGAACTGCTATCAGCCCATGCATTTTGAATGACATGGTGAAAGTCCGAGTGGGACATCCACATGGTTTCAAATCTAAAGAGTTTTTTCATAAAGGACAGATCATCGCTATAAATATTTAAGAGCAAAGGGCAGTGATATGAGTGAGTACGTGGAAGGTGTCTCACATGTGCATTCGGGTAATGGACTAGCCAATCATTATTTGCAAAAAATCTATCTAGTCTTTAAAAAATAAGAGCATTTCAATTGTTGAAGCGCTTATTTAGACTAAAGTCATCACTGCTGCAGTTGGTGGTTGGACATTCAAGGTTGGAGTTTCCCAGGTTGGTATGTAGAAGAACGACAGTGATGGAATTGTGAAGTACAGCGACGGTTGCATCACTGTCAACATTCATACATGGGCATTGTCCAAGTCCATCGCACGTCGCATCCCCTCCGATACTAAGTGGGCTAGTAGCTCTGGGGTTTGAATGAGAAATACTACCTCCGTGTTCTCCATGAATGCATTGATTACTAGGGTCTGGCCCCGCAAATACATCTCCACCCACGAAGACAGATTCAAATTTATCGGCGTAAGAGGGGTCGAGTAAATCGGGATTGAGCCGACAGAGAGCCCCGACGCTGGGTAGAGGTGGATAGTTGGGAGAGTGATTTGGGAGTGACTTTGATTCATGGTTGGGTTTGTGTTTTGTCTGAGCTGGCAGTTTTGGCGTTGGTGGGAACTGCGAGGAGTCCTCGACATTCTTAAATAGGGAAAAGAAAGGGTTTGTGTAATAAGTGTTTGAGTGAATGTTCTTATTTATTAGTGAATATAAGTTTCCTTAGATATTGAAAGCGGATGTTATGAGATATTTTGTGGTCCCAAGTACTTCTAAATCTAGTAATTGAGCATGAGCGAAGGCAAATCTAGGCCTGTTAAGTTTGTGGCTTCAATTTTGTCCACGTTAGAGCAAGTAGGGGTCTCATTGAAAGCTGAGGGGTTATATTTGGAGTGATGTGAAGTGTGATGGACCCCTATTGGATTAGTAGGAGGCGCCGCAATAAGGGGTATTATAGGGGTCGAGAACTGTTCCTAGTTGGGGCACTTTGGTTTTTTTAGCCATAGTTATATGGGGCAAAGCAGTAGGGGTATTTATGTAATTTAGATTTTATTGCTATGGTGAAACTATCTCACTTGAAAGATCAGAAAAACTATTCTTAGAGATGATGGATTTAGCTAAAGGTAGGAATGATATTTTTAGAGTTCGATGATGAAGGACCCGAGTCCTTAGCAGGGGAGTCGGATAATATTGGTTATTTTTGTTTTTTATCAGCATATTTAAAGATTTTATTTTCGAAATACTTAATTGTGTTCGCGTTAAAATTTTTGACATTTATACTCTCACCTTTAGCTTCCTTTGAAGAAGTGGTAGGGGTTCCATCCTTTATTATTTTTTTCATTTTGTTGAAAGCTACGGTCAACCACTCTTCTTTGTGGGCATCCCCATAGGGACCTGGGACGATGTTGATGCTGCGTTTGATTTATGATTTTTACTAGCTTCGTTATCCTACGGCGCAGTTAGTGATTTTTTTGAGCACATGGAAAGAGTATAGCCTATCATGCCACAAGCTTTGCATAGAATATCCGCTCCTTCATAAACAATTTGTTGTTTTAGACGTCCTATGTGTATATGAGTTTTGACCGGGATTCTTAGAGGGACTTCGATACATATTCTGACATATCTCCACCTCAAAGTAGTAGAAGTGCATATGTCGATTTTGACAAGCCTCCTAGCTTACTCCCTATCTTAGATAAAATTATGTGGTTATTGTATTCAGTTGGAAGTTTCGGCAATCGAATCCATATAGCTAAATGGTTTTTCGTTGCCTCTGAGGCTACACAGTTCGGATGCCATTTTTTAACTGATAATAAGAACCCATTTATAAACCACGGTCCTTTTTGTAATGATGTAAGCATGTTTTCTTCCTTGAGGAATTTTATTGTGTAATAATCACACCCCACATCTATGAGAACCTTATCTTCAGTTGGTTTTCAAAGTTGCATTAAGCGTCTTTTGAGACAGTCATGACTAACTTTTTTATTAGCCAATTTGACAATGACTAAATATATCCATGATCGATAAATCCTCTCTTTGTCCGCTTCAGTTAAGGAATCGAAATCATTTTATAGCTGTGACATAGCTTGACTTGTGGCGGAGTCAGATTTTTGGTTAAAAGTGTTCATATTTTTTCTTAGGCAAAGAACTGTTTAAAAAATAAAGAAAATAAAACATTGTTGCACCTGCCAAAGTTCAAACCAGGGTTGTTGATGCGAAAATGTACACTCTTGACCACTGGACTATGTTTCTCTAGCTTGTCAAGGATGTGCAACAATATGTATATAACCATAAATATCTATATTTAACCTATATACTCAAAAAAAATTTTGACGAAGGGTATTCATTTGACCACCCTTCGTTGACTGTGGCTCTATTAGTGAGCTTGACCATTATTTGATGGCACCGTTTTAATTAGTGCAGATCCATAGCTGGTAGTCCTGCCATTAGAGCTTTGCTCTTCAGGGATAGCATCATTTTATGTGGGGAATCTAGTGGCACATCATCCATTATAGGTGTATGAGGTGTAGTGAGAAAGTAGAGAAAATTTCTAGAGAGAGAAATTAATACCCATTGAAATAGTAACTTTTTAATACCTATTGAAATAGTAACTTTTTAATACCTATACCTAAAGATCAATTAATAGAAATTATAGATAAAATTAATTTTTTTTGTCATCTTGTCGAAAAAAAAACCATATTTTTCCATTGTCTTCTCCAATCTTCAGTAACCAGTCACTGCAAAACCTAAAACCCCATCACTAATCAGCTACTAAACCCTTAAACCTTTTAACACTCCAACAACAATGGCTACCACCACCACTAAACTTCTTCAACTCCGCCCTAAACTCAAACCCTATCCTCCCCTAAAGCCTTTCTCTTCATCATCTTCCTCATCAAATCTCGAAAATACCCCTCCTCCTTCACAACCCAATACAGAAAATACTCCTACACCTACACCTACACCTACACCTACACATAAAACCTTTTCATTTTCCTCTATCGCCAATAACCCCCAGAACGCATCTTCCAAATACTCCGCCACTCTCGAAGAACACCGTAAACACCTCGCTCAATTCCGCCTCTGGGATGGTACTGCTGCTAGTGGGTCAACTCCATCATCACCATCATCGCCCCCGTCACTTCAACAACTCTACAAAAACACTGTCAAAAACAATGTTGAGTATAACCCGAACGGGAGGGCGCATGATTTCCGTTTAATTCGGGAAAATCTCAGTAAGTTACAAGGCAAAAATAATGAGAATGGAGGAGGGAAGTTTTTTGATCTGTTATCCTTATCGAAGTGTAAGGAGAGTTTTAAGTTGAGACCAGGAATGGAGAATGATGGTGTGAAAAGAGGAGGAGTGGGAATGGTGATTGGTGGTGGGAGTGAGAATTTGCCTAAATCGATTTTCGGGAAGGAAATGGCGATGAGGGGTAAGGAGCGTGGTGCTGGTGATAAAGAAGGGAAGAAGAGTGAGTTTGTTAGGATGTATAGTCATGCTGAATTAGGGGAGAAATTGAAGAAGTTGAGTCCGGTGAAGAAAGAGGAGAAGGGTGCGTTTTCGTTGGAGGAGTTGAAGGAGAGATTGGTGAAAGTGAGGGAGAATGATGAGAAAGAGAGCAAGTTGACCCCTGATAATATATGTGGTGAATTGCAAAATTCTCTTCTTAAATTGAAGCAGGATAATGAAAAACGAGGTAAGAAGACATCGAGTGAGTTTGCCTTTCTCTAATCTTTGGCTGCAATTTTGGTGTTTGATTATATATTGGATTATATGAATAACTGGTGTAGAATCATGTATACCAACTGTTATGCTGTGAGTTATCTAGTTTTTATTATGTTAATATGCAGTGTGATTTACTGTAAACAAGAAGGCACGTTAACACCACCACATAACACGCTCACACACTTGTATATATTGCTGAAAGAAATGTAAGTGTAGCTGCACCTAATGGTGTGATCTAGTGGTCAATAATGGAACTAGAATCATGGGAGACAAGGTTCAAATCCTATAGGCAGAAGTCAGAACAAACTGCTAGATCATTTCTCCCATATACCTAAGCTTTGGGGGGCTTGAGCTATTCGGTGTCTGTGTTATTAGGATTTAGTAGGTATACATGTGGAATAATTGGTGTGCACAAAAGCTGTCCTTACAATCACTACTATAATTATAAATACAAAAGACAAAATGTAATTGTGGTAATGTAAGGATTTGGGACTAATTGAGGTCATACAAAATGGCCAATTATTGATTCACTGATTCTGATGCATATCTTGTGAGTATTTTTTTTTCCGATGATCCTTCTTTAGGAACCCAGTCCCATAAGAACTTCTCTTAAAAAATACCATTGATAGAAGAGTTTCTTGCAAAACTTTACTCATAAAATGTAACGTTATTGTTGACAATGTGGGTCTTCACACTGATATCAATGGATTTTTCTTGTGTTTGCAATATTTGTACGTTCGATCAGTGGGCCGGTGATCATTTTGCTCTTAAAACACTTGGATTTCTTATTCATTTGCTAAACGTGCAGTGGTGCTAATATCAATACTTATGTTCTTTGATACTGCCACTAGATTTATAGTTGGTGCTACCTTGAAAGCAGAAAATGCTTTTTCTTTTTTCTTTTTGAGAAGATGTTGAAAATATCTTTTATGATATATCATATGTTGATTACAATTACTTTTCACAGTTCAGACAGCTGTTGTCTTGGGGCTGCTGGGTGGTACTCAAAGCTGTAAGTTGAAACCACCAAAAGAACACTTGGTTGAAAAGGCAAGTAGCATTTTGCTCTCAAATATTTTTCTGTCAATGATTCTGCTACTTCTAATTCTTCCCTAGGGCGTAGTTCAAGTGATGAAGGTTGAGGAACTTGTGAGTTGTGACTTAAGGTTACATGTTCGAGCTTTGCCCATATGAATTAGCCTGGTATTTAATTGTAGAAGTTAGAGGGATGGGCCCATTATCCCCGAGTTTTGAAGGCTGCGGTTGGTAGGTTTGCTTCAAACGGATTTCCCAGTCATAAGAAAAATAGCATTCTACTACTAATTCTATTGTTCATGGAAAACATCTCCTTCAGATACACCTTTTTGATGTCCAGCCTGCACTGAATAGTTTAAAGTGTTTGGTTTTGAATACGGAGTCACCTATGAAGCATTCATTTCAGGGATCATAGTGATTCTTTCTGTTTGTTACTTCGTTTAGCACAAAAAGTAGCATCAGTGATCTGATTTTTATTGTCAATGCGGTTGCCATTCATTCAAGTGAATGTAATAACTTATCGACAATTTTGAACAGTATTTCCACCCAGATCACATGTCATCTGGGGAAAAAGTGAAGCTGGAGCTACAAAAAGTGAGAGGTGAATTTAAAATGTCAGATTCGGATTGTGGATCTGCACGTGTTCAAGGTTAGTGGTCTAGCTTTATGATATCATGTTGTTTAAGGTTGCTACTCTTTTTTTTACCACTTCTAGTTTCTAGTTCTTAACTTCAAGGCGTCCAGATCTCAAGATTTCAGACTGGATAATGTCCATCTGAGATCACCCTCGCCGGCATCTCTCCTCAAATCTGAACTCTGAAAGTCAGACCTTCATGTACCAACTCCACCGAACTCGGAACAGATTCGCCATCTCCTCTCACTTCCATCCTCGCTCATTTGAGGTGATTTCATAATGAAGTTTCCTCTTCGGTTCGAATCAACCCACCGCAGAGATTCCCAATCTTGCGAATTACATTTTGAGACCACTTTTGGACTTCATAGTCATTTATCTGTCTTCTAAAACTTATATTCCAACCTGAGCTGATTGCATCTCTGCCATTGATTTGAGATGCTGATTAGTAGGGTTGTAGATATCTGGGAAGGCCAATTTCAGAATGGCAACTTCATGTCATTTATAATTCTAGAACTAGTTTTGATCCCATTAGACACTCTGATCTTGGAGTGGTCTTGCATTTCACTCCACAGTCCACAGTACTCTGACGTACTTCCAAAGGCTTTCCCCAAAAGAAGAGGAGACCTCTTTGGTCATCCAGTTGTTTCCTGTTCATACTTGGATTTGATAACTCTTCCCAATAACTAATTCTGTTGAGAGTACTTTCATAAACCATTTCATCCTGACAGCTTTTCTGTGAGCTTTCAGATTCTTGATTCCCGTACCTCCAGCCTCCTTGCTACAAATAACAGCTTTCCACTTGACCAAATGGAACTTTTGCCTTTCTGAGTTCCCATTCCATAAGAAATCTCTCCTGATGTTATCCAACCTATTGATGACCCTGCATGAATAGGAAATAGAGACATCATGTATGTTGGTAGGGCATCGAGAGTACAGTTTATGAGAGTCAGTTTGCCTCCAAGGATGAGTATTGTTACTTCCATTTGGCCAGTTTCTTCTCACTCTTTTCTATGACATTGTTCCATATAATGCTGATTTTGATTGGCCCCATGTTATTCACTTCATTTATATAACATACTCTTCCTCCAATTGATGTGAAGTCCTGAACGACCTTCAAAGAGTACCAAGATTATCCTGAGATGTCTTAATTGATCCCTTTCAACATCATAAAAGATGAGGTTTCATCTGCATATTGCAGATGAGAAACCTCAAGATTCTCAGAATTAATTCTAGCTACTTCAAAACCCCTTATCCATCCATTTATCTTGGCTGTTTTAATCATACTATTAAGTCCCTCCATACCAATCACAAACATGAAGGGAGACATGGGCAGTGTTCAGAGATGCGACCACATCATCGCATTATGCGCTGATGCGATGCGATGCAATTCAGGCTCCCAGCGAGTCGCATCTTTGATGCGGTTCAATCTGAGAATTGCGGGTGTATCAAGCCCTGTTGCGTGATGTGATGCGATGCGATCGCATTATGGATTTTTTTAGTTTTGGGCAATTTTTAAATTTAAAAAAGGGTTGGAAGTGCATTTTTTTTAATGGGCAATTTTTAAATTAAAAAAAAAAACTCTAAAGCGCCTTAGTGAATTGGTGTTCATAAAGTACAATAGAACTTTGAGGCGTCGTTACAACGTTCGCAATGGATTTGATCCAATTAGCTTGGACAACATTGATGATGCCAATGAATGGCTAACTGGAATTAAGAATGTTGAAGATGAATCAGTTTTTGATGGAGATATTAATTTCACTTGGGGTGTTGTTGCTGAGGCAAGTGGAGTTGATGAGCGTCGTTATGGTTTAAGGGGTAGTACTTCAAGCTCATATGATAAGGGAAAAGAATTTGCTACTTTAACAGGAGATGAGGAAGTTGAAGATGATGAGCATTATGTTGATACTCAAGGAATAGAAGAATTGGACAATCTTAATGAACTAGAAGAGCTTTAGATTGAACCATTATTAATTTAGATTTGATTTCTCTTTTTGTTTTTGGGGGTTTGTTTTGCTTTGTTGAACTGATTTGTTGGTGTTTCATTAGAACTTTTGCTTAAATATATTGTCTTTATTGTTGATTATATAGTTGTTGTGGTCTTTTCAGTTACAACTTACTATTTGAATGCTCTATAGGTATTTTTTTAATTAAATTGCGCTTCACTTCAATTATGCGGTCGCGTCGCATCACGCATCGCATAATGCGTGATGCAGAGCCTTGTCGCTTTTTTCCACATCACGCTTCCCTGATCACTGGACATGGGATCCCTAGCCTAAGACTTCTTTGAGCTTTAGAGAAACCTGCTGGGGCCCCATTTATGAGAATGGAGTACTGACCGTTGAGATGCAGAACTTGATCCTTTGAAACCATTTATGTCCAAATCCCATTTTCTCCCGCAGGTTGAGACGTTGAGTAGGAAGTTCCAATTCACGTGGTCATAGGCTTGTCCTATGTCTAATTTGCAAAGAATCCATGTTTCTTATCTTTCTGCCTGGAATCTACAACTTCATCTGCCGCTAGCACAACATCCATAATCTGTCTACCCTTGATGAATATCACCTGCTGATCATCAACCAGTTTTGAAACCGCCCTTTCAACCTTTCAGTGAGTACTTTGGAGAACAATTTGTAGACACTGCCAGTTAAGCTGATAGTCCTGAATTCTCTAAGTTCGTTGGCTCCTTCTTCTTGGGAATGAGCGCAATGAAAGTAGCATCAAAGCTTTTTTTCAAAGAAACCATGCTCATGAAAGTTATGAAAGCCTCCATAATGTCCAGTTTCACCTTCCCCTGATAATAATAACACACATAGTGTACCCATCTGGCCTAGGAGCCTTATCAAAAGCACATAATCTTGCTCTCCCTCCATTTGAGCATGGTGTAGTATGATGTGAACTTCTCTAAATAGTCCTTTGATACTTCATACTTCCCTCTTGATCTTAAGTACTCCCAATGCGTGTAGCTCTTCGGCTTGACTAAGAGTGGAAGGCCAGTTGGAAGTGTAAGCACAGACTCAAAGTAATCGTATATTCGTATGTATTATAGGGCTTAATGTGAAATAGGAATATGTGAAAAATACCGGAAGACTGTTTAAAGATAAAAATGCCCTTAAAGTAAGCAACTCCTGCATGCATAGTAATCTACAACAACATACCCAGTATATTCCCACATAGTGGGGTGCATGCATAGTAATCTATTCATTATTAATAACAGCATAATAATTCTTTCGTTTTGTTCATCACATAAATAATCCATGCATTTTTTTTTTGAACTTGGTAAAAAAAAGAGGTCCAGAAAAGTGTGGCTGATTTGTTCTTTAACCATGTCAGCCACACTCTCATTTAGTCGATCTTGATAGTCCGAATACGAGAAGTGTCTAAATCTAGACACACTCCAAGTTGATAGGATCCAAATGAACTTTTAAACAATCCATCATTATAATCCCAACAGAACCAGTATGTGAGCCCAACAGCCCCTAATGGTAAATTCTGGGGGACCGAGTGAGCAATCTATTTTTTTCTTTTTCAAGTCTTTCTGCAGCATGTGCAGAGAAACACCCCAAAGTTCTTTGAAGTTCCTCTGTCTTCCAGCTTCTAATACCTTAATTTGCTGTTGATAGCTGTTATTTCTCTTGAACTTATAAAAGAAACATGTGTAAGGAAGTCACTTGAATTTGATTTTGTTTTAAGGTAATATTCCAAATGGAAGTAAAACACCTTCAAGCAATATATGTGCTGCTCCAATGATGTATATAGTTTCTTACATCATAAATTGATGTTAGCCTTTCTTGTTTTCAGTGGCTCAGCTTACAACAAAAATAAAGCACCTATCTACAGTTCTTCACAAAAAGGTGAGTTTTCTTCTGAATTGTACCCAATTGAGCATCTTTTGCAGGAATACATGTCCTGAGATCCCCATTCATAGCACATTGTTGGATATTGTCATATGGTAAAGCATGATTATTGCTCTTGAAGTGCCAAATTGGGGTGGGTGGTGGGGCAGATGACACATTGGCTGGTGTCCACGAATTGCAAGAACTTGTCATATAAGATGGGTTCATTAGTCCTTTCAGATTAGATTATTGCGAGCTGTTTATTTATAGGGATATTTACACAAGAAGCCAGTGGATTCACTTGATAACTTTCTCTAGCCGGTATATATAGATTACACATGGTTATGCATGAATTGTACGTATATTATGCCTCTGCCAGCTGTTTTTAGGGTGGCTGGTTAATTCTTATTTATTTTTCTTATACATTTCTGCTCAAGTATCAAATGTTTTAGGATAAGCACTCTCGTAAGGGTCTACAAGAAATGGTGCAAAAGAGGAAGAAGTTATTGAAGTATCTCCGAAGGACAGATTGGGACTCCTACTGCCTCGTTCTTTCTAAGCTTGGCCTCCGAGACAACCCAGATTACAAGTTCTAGACCAGCATGTGTGACATAATTCTAGAATGCAGAACTGCAAGTTTTGCTTTGGCAGATTGATGGGTGTCTTTTCCTCACCGAAATTTCTTCTCTTGTTTGTGGGGAGAGGCGGTGAGGGGGATGGACTTTTGTTGTTGGTTGACTGCCTCCCAAGGGAAGCTCATAACTGGATCTCGAGTTTTTGTAATTCCATTTGGTCTTTGAAAGGAGAGCCAAATGTAGGAATTAACTGTTGCTTATACCATGTCTTTTTTTAATTATAACAAGAGTGTAGAATTAGAATAACTTGCACACACTACATGTATGTAACTTTTAGGTACCGGGGCTCATGACGTTTTACCTTCTGAGAGTTTTGAGGAGTGAAACTAACAAGCGACTCGGTAATTGGTCTTCGAGGACTAGAGAATCTTATTTCTTATTTGAATTGTAGCTGACTGGTGGCAAGGCGTTGATTGATTATTGTTTGCTTCAAGATTTACAGGGACGAATTGTTTTAATAAGCTTGCCTTTTCTCTTTATTGTATTCTTGTGTTGTTCCCTCTTGCCTCTGATTTTTTGTCTGGACATATGTTTGCTTCGTCAGGTTGCTTTGATAACACAATATAATTCACTTAAGTTTCTGCAAAAATGGTAATCTCACGGACCATAAAATGTACAGATAGCAACATACTCATTAAAACCGATAACAATAGGTTGCTATGAGGCGTATTCAAGATTTGAAGTTTATGGACTTCTATGATCACTTCAAGTTAATATAAGATAATAGTTGGATTCATAGTCAAATATTTGTCGATATTTTGTGAATATTTTAGTACATAAAAAAGTATTATTAAAGAAATCTACTGGTTTCTATAAACCCACATGCAGTATGCTAGATCTTGGATCGTAGATCCGCCCTTGGTTGCTCATGCGCATGAGTAAGTCGAAATGCTTGTGTATCTTGATCTGCCTATCTAGCTGTGTATTTCTCAGTAATCAATCTTCTCTACAATCTGCTGGCTGGTTAATACTAGCTACAATGCTCATAATCAAACCAACTCATGGAGTTTTACCATGAGTGGATTTTATAGAGTCAATTTCTCGTTTTGTCAGTTAACTTAAGAAAGTATCCTACTAAAGTCATTTATCTTTTTTTTTTTCAATAATGTCTTTCAAGTTTGTACATTTTCTTTACAAATTAATAATTGCTAAAATAGTCTTTATTCTTTAAAAAAAAATAATCAAAATAGTCCCTTAAGTTAATTTTTGAATTGGAATGATCCATGTTCGTTAACAATATGAAATACTAAAAAAATTTTAACTATAAAAAATAGTGCGTATAATTTTAGTTTAACTTCTAGTTGTAATATTAAAATAATGCAGTTCACCAGAAAAGGTGATTGATACTTGGGAGTTCAACTATGAAATAATAAAATAATATTTTATATTTATTTATTTTATGATTAATCTTTATTTTTTGATAAAATAGTTCAAATTTAGTTGCTGGTTTCTTCTAAAAATAATTGTCAGAAAATTCATAATTCATATAAAGGACGAACAATTCCTTCAACCTCCCGGCCCTCTAGCTAGAACAATCATATATAAATATTTTAAAGAATTTTAATTAGAAAAAATCATATTACCATTGTGTAATTTTAAAATGTTAAAATTTTTAAACATTATTTTTGTCAATCTTGTCACATTATATGGGAAAAAACTATATTACCTCTTCAACTTGACTTTAAAAATTAAATACATCTCTCAATTTTTTTATTTTTATTATTTACTTTTTAATATTATGATATATCTTTTTAAATTTCATTACTCCCTCCGTCCCATTTTAGTTGGTCGTCTTACTAAAAATAAATGACTCATATTAGTTGATCACTTACTAGATCAAGATAGAATTAATTATTTTTTCCATGATACCCCTACAATTCATAGTATACATTAAAATGTGAATAATTTCAATTTCAATATTCATTTCTATGCCCATATCATTAATATTGCCAAAGGGTGAAATAGTAAAATTTTCATGCAATATATGATTTCTTAACCATCGTGTAAAATGGAATGTGCCCAACTAAAAAGGGATAGAGGGAGTATGTAATGAAGTAAAAATTTGAAATATAGTTGGAGGCCTATTAATAATTCAAATAAAAGAATAAAGATTATTTAAATTTACAGTTTAACTTAAAGGGCTATTTTGCTCATTTTTCTTACAAAAAATAAAGACTATTTTAGCAATTGTTAGTTAGCAAGAAAAATGTACAAAGTTGAATGACATTATTGGAACAAAAAAGAGATAAATGACTTTAGTAGGATATTTTTCAAAGTTGAGTGACAATATGAGGAATTGACTCCTCTATCTTTCTACAGTAGTTATGTCTTTATTAGTATTTGGAGATAGATATTATTTCTTTGTGGTTATTTTTTCAATGTATTTGACTTCTGGATTGTATTAGTAGTTCTTACACTATTGACACCTGATTTTGGGCATGATTGATATTTTATGACTAAATAGATATTTGAAGATAAATTTTTCAAAACTACTCCCAGTATATTCATGGCCAAAAGCTAGCTATACTCCCTCTGTTTTATTTTACTTGACCTTTATAAAAAAAAATATTTATTTTACTTGTCTATTTTAGCAAATTAAGAGAGTTTTTTTTTTTATATTCTTAGCATAATATCTATAATAATATATTAAAAGTGTGAAGTCTCTTAGAAAAGTGATTTGAACTTTTTATCCTTCATTAAAAGTTTGTCATTAAGTATTTTCTAAGTTATTTTAGAATTATTTTATTTATATAATTTTTGATTTAAAATCAAGAAAAAGTCAACTTAAAAAGGAAAACATTAACGTGTAAAAATAAATCAAAAACCCTATTCTTTAAAGAGAAAAGACATGTTTTTCCCCCTGAACTTGTCCTCCAAACTCACTTTAACACTTAAAATTAACTTCCGTTTATTTACCCTCTTAACATCTTTAAAGTGTATTAATTTCACCCTTCGAAACTGAATACCACTCTCACAATGAAGAGTGTGCGCACACACCAACAAATCAGCGCCACGTCACTGCCACGTCGGAGCCATGCAAGAAAAGTATTTTTTAAAAATAATTTCATATATATATATTAGAAAATATTTTTTTCACATACATTCCCACCCACCCGCCCACCCCCACCCTCACCCACCCCACTGTTATCTGTCATCTTCAGCGTTGCCCATGTATGGGTTCTTCATTTTTGGGTTTCAAATTTCAATATAAACTAGCTAAATTCATGCCAATCAAACTCAAATTTCAACTACAACTTCACAACATCATTAGAAAATCTCAATAATCAATTTGGAATCAACCATGAATTCAACAAACTCATTTTTTTTTGTCTTTAAGCTTTTTAAAGGTTCAATAATGGTGAATACAAAATTAAACTAGTAAAATTCAAACCAATCAAACTCAAATTTCAGGTACAGCTTTACAACATCATCAGAAAACTTCAATAATCAATTTCGACATCAATCTCATCTTGAATTCGACGAACTCATTTTTTTTTTTGTTTTCAAACTTCAACAATGGCAGATACAAAATTAAACTAGCAAAATTCATACCAATCAAACTCAAAATTCAAGTACAACTTCACATCATCATCAGCCCCAATAATCAATTTGAACATCCACCATGAATTCGACACTCATTTTTTTTTTGTCTTCAAGCTTTTTCAAGGTTCAATAATGGTGGATACAAAAGGCAATCTCATAAATCCAACAACAAATTTCTTGAAATTTCACATAAGTAATTTAGTTCAACAATCATGCATTGAAAGACTTTCTTTTCCAAAATTATTTTCTAACCCATTAAAATTCATAACTTTTCACACACATTTTTTTCTTTCTTGAAGAAATTAATGAAGATAATAGAAGTGGAGATTGAGAGTTAGAAGAAGGAGAAAGAGAATTAGGGTAGGGTGTAAGAAGAAATACAAGAAAAAGTGGTGGGGTCAGGGGGTGAGGTTTATGAAGAAGATAAAGATTGGGCGGGGTGAGAGGTAAAGGGGTGAGTTTCTCTTTATATATATATATATATATATATATATATATATATATATAAAATTTTTTTTTTTAAAAAAGTGGGATCATATCAGTTTTTTAATAGAAAAACGCGCTTTTTTTTCTTTTTCTTTTTTTAAATTCCACGCCAACTTAAGGGGTGAAATTAATACTCTTTAAAGATGTTAAGGGGATAAATAAACGAAAGTTAAGTTTAAGTGTTAAAGTGAATTTTACGGACAAATTCAGGGGGAAAACATGTTTTTTCTCTTCTTTAAAAGAAGAAGAGAATCCTAAATCATATAAAATCCCTCAAAATGAAAAAAAAAAAAAATCCTAAATAGATATGCAAACATTGGAAACTTTTAACCTTAAAATTCAATGAAAAGCATGGTAAGAGCTAAATTGAGCCTAATTGTCTTATTATTATATATATATATTTTTTAAACTATGTAATATGTAAAAACTCCTAATATTTAGGAATTTTAATATAGTTCAAATTAGGTCTAGGGTTCTTTATATAGAGAGAGGAAAAAAGATGGAAAGGTGAAATCCATGCATATTTTTTGAATCCTTTTACTAATTTTGCAATCACATGTAATTTATTTTATTAAAGTTTTAAATTTATATTTATCGGTAAAGGGAATCGATCTCAAGTCTCCTATGTATTTACTTTTCTAGCACATTTATTGTGTATTGAATATATAAAGATATAAATTCAATAAAAAACATGTATTATGGTGGAAGGTTAGTTCGATAGTTAAGCTAATATTTTTTTGCTTATTTATCCCTTGTATTTGGATATTATTTTTTGTATTCATCTAAAGACAACAGAAATCTGTCTTTTTGTGAAATCTGTCTCTCTCTAAGTGTCAGGTATAGTCCTTAAATCTGACTACGTTTGCAAATTTATGTTATTTATTTCATACGTAAAGATAGTATGATATTACTCTTATTTATTTTCTTAATTTTATGTGTTTAAGAAAAACACAAAAAAATCTTTATTTGTGAAATTCTAAATTATAGCCTATAGGAGTATTTTGTTTGGTATTATTTTTTGGGATACCAATGTATTTGATGTTCTGTTCTACTTAATATAGGTGGTAGATGAATGTTCAGCCGACTTGATCGAATTTTTTTGTAAAGGTTAGTTTTGATTATATTATTTTGATATCTTAATTAACGTATTATTTTATTTTATATAAAATAATTAAATAATAATTTAGTACATTATAAATGACAGTTTTATCTATTGCGAAGTCTTTTAATGAAGGGTAAAAAGTTCAGATCACTTTTCTAAAGGGTCTTTACACTTTTAATATATTATAGATAGATAGTCAAGTGCACGTGCTTTGCACGCGAGTCTCGTGTTGATAAATAAAATTATATATAAAGAAATAAAATTATTTTAAAATAGAAATAAAGTTATATATATTTTAAAGATATAATTTGACACTACAAGTATTTCATCTTAGTCAATAAAATTATATATACACAATGAAAAATTTAATGAATTCAAAATTTCTGCTCACCAAAAAAAAAAAATTTATAGAAAAATTAAGCTATAGAGGAGCGTTTGTCGTACCTATACGTCATATTAAATTTAAACCAAAATATTATTAGTAATCTACAATCCATTTTAGGGGTGAGACTAATAAATCTCAATTTCTTTGTGACTAATAAATTAACCGACATATGATCGACAAAAAAATTATTGAGAGGATAATTTCCTTCCAAATAGTAAATGTAGATATCGATAGGTCATCTAACTTTCGAAAATAATATATCGTATGTTAATTTAAATTGGTAGAAGTTATACCTCAATTATCTGTGTTCTTTTGAAGCTTAGAATTTGAATTGAAATTTTCATCCTTCCCACATTATTCAGGGCGAGGTCACAACCTATCAAACTTAAATTATAACAAAATCTCAAAAATTAAGGATAGAATCTCAAAATACCATAAATCACATGTAAAAATCACATAGTTAGACAACTAAAACGACATTTAAAAGCAACGAACAACCTAATAAAAGAAATTTAAAGTGCAACGAAAATGCAAATGAAATAGAAAAGCAAAGAGGCGAAAATTTGGATGTTAACTTTAAAAAAGAGAATTTACTTAATTTATTTTCTATTTTAACTAAAATTCTTGCCAAAATAACCTGTCTATTTTTGTTAAATTATTATTGAAAAAGGTCTAAGTTACTACTAAAGTAGTATTTGGTTGGTATCTATATTTGGTTAAGTAAAGGTTTTTTTTTTCTTGTATAAGATTAATATATAGTTCCTCAAATATAGCTTAATCACTGAAAATTAATAGTAATTTTTATTATGTTTAAATAAGGAAAGATTTAATAACCAATTTTTAGTAGGACACCTAAAATATTATAAAATAATTAAATAATAATTTAGTAAAATTGTAAATGACAGTTTTATCTATTGCGAAACCTTTTAAAGAAGGGTAAAAAGTTCAAATCACTTTTCTAAGGGTTTTCACATTTTTAATATATTATATCTATAATCTATAATATATTAAATGTACGAATACCCTTAGAAAAGTGATTCAAACTTTTTATCCTTTATTAAAAAACCATCCTTTTGACAAAACTGTATTTTCACTATTTTTTTCAGTTTATTATTTAATTATTTTTATTATATTAACTAGACTCCTAAAATATATGAGACTCCTAAAATATATGAAAGGAAGTGAATCAGTTAATATTTTCTTTTATACTGATCAATTATAAGAATACTCTTAAAATATGATAGAAAAATACACCTAAAATATGACTCTATTAAGGAAATACTTCTATAAATATTGAAATGTACGTTAAACTAGAGAAGAAACTAATTTACTTATTGGAAAAATATGATTGATGCTCATCTAACTTGATTCGGTTGCATGTCTAGATTGATGATTAATTTTCTAATCCTCAACTCCTTTACTATTTTTGTCAACATAATAGAATTCAACGTGTGTGTATTTGTTTTCATTCAAGTCATTCTTTAGTGTCAAAGACAAGAATTATTTCATCAAAATTGAAGCTTTGTAATTATTATTGTATTATTTTGTTGTAGTTTACAGGTCGTAGATGAATTTACAGGTGGTAGTTGGTCGGCTTTGAGGAATTTTTATAGGTAAAAGTTAGGTTTAATTGTATTATTTTTATATCTTTGTTTTGAAATTTGTTTTGGTGTAAAGGTAAAGTTTAGTTATATTATTTTGATATCTCTATTGTCGTATTATTTTGTTATAGTTTACAAGTGGTAGATGAGTGTCGAACGGCTTTGAAGAATTTATTTTGTAAAGGTTAGATTTAGTTATATTGTTTTGATGTCTCTATAATCGTATTGTTTTGTTGCAGTTTGCAGGTGGTAGATGAATGTCGATCGGCTTTAAGAAATTTTTTTGGTAAATGTTAGGTTTAATTAAATAAATTCTCCAAAGATGTTGAATATAATTATTGTATTCATTTTTATTATTTAAACAAATATCCTAACGTTTGAACTCAATAAAGTGAGATACACGCGCGAGACGCGTACACCTAAACTAGTAACCATATAAATTAGTACTCCCTTCATTTCTTTTTATTTGTTCCATTTGAGTTGTACTTATATTCTTAAATATTTGCTCCTTTAATTTTTTAAAAATAGTTTGAACAAAATCTTTTTTTACGGCCTTGTTTAATAAATGTAATCATTATTAATTTTGAAAGAGGCATAACATTTAGTTAGGGATATATTGATAAAATTACTTTTAATTTTATAGGAGTAAGTGATTTATTAAAGGGTGCGCCCAACTCAAATGAAGCAAATAAAAAAGTAAAAAAAAAGATAATAAATAAATTTATAATCTAAAACATTAGTAACTAGTAAATTTGACCGCGCTTTGCGCGGTAATAATTTATTTAAATAATCCTCTCATCATATCATATAAATAATACTGATGTAAAGTTCAGCAATGAATTTGATTTGTTCACGAAACAATTTCTTAATCGTCATGGATTTCACTTGCTTGGCACAACCAGCACATGATTTCTTTTTGACATTGCATACTACAACCAAAACTTGTTCCAAAAGGACATCTTCGGTGCCATTGGATAGATTCCTGCTGCCAAGACTATGAATGCAACAGAAGAGGTTTACAAAATTGCACGGCCACAAACTCTTATCATTCTCTGCAGTACCGTGCCTGACAGTTCTCTCCTGTAACAATAACATAATTGAAGAGTTTGCAAGCATTGTTTGTGTGAAATCATAGTTTAACAAAATCAACTTCAAATTATAAAATACTATTGGAAGCCTTGCTACTTATTTGTCATATTTCTAGATTGATAGAATATGCTTAATCACTATAAGCATCGTTTGGTTGGGAAATTATTATTCCGGGATAACTAATATCGAAATTAGTTATTCCGGGATTATCTGGGATAACTTATCCCACTATATATATGGGATAAGTTATCCCATCACTATTAGAAAAATAGTGGATGAATTATCCTATCATGGATTAATCCCTCCAACCAAATAAAGAATTTAATTAATTTTTTATTTTATTCCGAGATAACTTATCCCTTACCTCACACCAAACTACCCCTAAGTGATACAATTTCTCTTTTTCTTGAATAAGAGATCTCCTCAGCCTTCACAAATTCATCTCCGAGTATTTCTCATCGAAAGCTCTTCATCTTCAATTCTCTGAGCACTGGTGCAACCTAAAGATAGTTCTTTGTCATTCCTCTTCACTTTTTCCTTCACTCTCTCTTCATACATTCAATTTTTTAGATTTGATTTATAACGTTTTGATCAATATGTTTCTTCTTCGATATTCTCTTCCATCTTTAATTTTTTCTTTAGATTCTGGATTTGGATGAATAAATTTATAAAATTTCTTGTCAAATTTTGTTCTGTATGAAGTTTTGAATTTTAGGTGGTTGAAATTTGATAAATTGCTTGCAAAATTCGAAGTTAGTTTGACTTGTACTCCGTAACAATTGTTAATTCTTTGAATACATTTCTGCACTGCCCAGGCCAAGTAAATACTAAAAACAGAAATTCATAGGCTAATATTGAAATGGGTTGAAGTCATCTTCATTGATGTAAATTAAATTTTATGAATTTAAGAAGATAAACGGGTAAGTGAAAAAAAAAATATATGATTATATAAGTACAACTTTCTTTGTGTCATAAAGTAAAAAGTCAATACATAAAAATGATCATAAATTTAACATCAAATTATAATTTTGATTTTAAACTTTGACAGTGCACAAATATGACCTTTAACTATTCAAAACTGCACAAATATGACCTCCAATCCTACGTGGTAAAAGGCTTGTTCAACACGTAAAACTGGGCGCGTCTAGCTTAAAATCTAAGAGTATAATACATAAATATGACCTTAAACTTTGACAGTGCACAAATATGACCTTTAACTATTCAAAACTGCACAAATATGACCTTTAAATGACTCTTCACTATTATTTTTCATTATTTTTGGCTCAAAGATAAAAATGACATCTAATTTCTTTTGTCATTGCGGAAAAATTGAATTAAGCGGGTATGTATATATATTATAAAACAGATGACGAATTTAAGTTATATAATATATTTAAATATTATTTATTTAAATATTAAATTAAAGATGAAACTATATTAATAATAAAAAAATTATAGTTTTAATAAAATATTATTAAATTAATGTTATTAAGGATAGTAGTAGTAATATATTAAATTAACGTTATCAAATTAACGTAATTAAAATGTTATTAAATTAACGTTATTAAATTAACGAGGGGTGGACCTACGTGGTTGCCATGGAGTTCACCCGAACCCCCTCGGTAAAAAAATTACGTTGTATATATATATATATAGAAAGTGTATATTTATGTACGTATATTAATGTTGAACCACATGAAACAAGACACTGAGATAGCCCAGTGGTGTTATTTGCTCTTCTTGGGCGCTTCCTTCAGCCTACTGTGCGGGTTTGATCACTGCTAGTGACTGTTTTGTTTTAATTAAAAACAGGTAGGTGCTGCTGCTATAGAAATAAATAAAATAATAATAATAATAATAATTTTTTTAAATTAAAAAAAGTTAGTTGTTGCTACTATAGAAATAAATCAACAAATAATAATAATAATAATAATAATAATAATAATAATAATAATAATAACGATGTCGTTTTAACATAAAAAGTAAAACTTTGACAGTGCACAAATATGACCTTTAACTATTCAAAACTGCATAAATATGACCTCTCTCCAAATCAGCCCTTTTAACAACATGGCACCGTGTGATTGGATTACCTTTCCACGTAGGCGCGAGTGAGACTCATGCATGAGGTTACAAAATCAGAGGTCATATTTGTTCAGGTTTTGAATAGTTAAAGGTCCTATTTGTGCACTATCAAAGTTTAAGGTCAAAGTTATAATTTAGTGTCAAGTTTAGGGTCATTTTTATGTATTAACTCTAAAGTAAAATCAGAAGTTATTCACAAAATATCAACTACCGGTACAAATTTGTTTTGCTAAATTTTCTCTAAATATTACCTCATTAGCTTTTTTGGACATTCAATGCCATCTGGTTATGGATGGACTTGTTAGCATCATTTCCTGGTTACTGAATAGATAAGAAAAGATTGAAGATCGTACGTCTCGGAGGATTCAGATATGGTTATATTTACTGCAATAATAGAATGGCGGTGAAATTTCTGCGCACCAAGAAAGTTGCACGATTCAACAGAATTTTTTGACCTCTCATAAAGAAAAAATATTTAGGAGATTGGACAGATGAGCAGTTTCTACATAGGCCTTACTCTTTCGTGTTTGAATTATGTAATGATATTACTATAATTGTAATTTTGAAGATCTGCGGTCCATGAGTGATTTTATTGATTTGCGACTTCAAAATGATTGTATTTTAAAAAACGGAAAATGGTCTAAAATGCCCTTCAACTATGTAAAATGGTGCAAAAATATCCTTTATCTACCTATTGGGCCTAAAATGCCCTTTTCGTCTACCTATTGGACCTAAAATGTCCTTCTCATGGGATATTCTCAAATATAGACCGAAATTAGGGTGACTTCCAAATTTTAACCCCAAATAAAAAGGCTTTGTTAAAATAGCCTTAACTTGTTAAGACATATTTTCTTGGACGAAAATGCCGTCCTACCGTAATATCTCTTTCTTCCAACTTCAGCTTATATTTGAGAATAACCCGTTTCTTCCAAATTTTAGAATCGACTCGCTATTAAATCTCCTTATTCCAAATTCGAGAATCGACTTTCAAATATTTGCAGAATCGACTTTAGCCGTAAGGTTTCTTTAGGTATGAATTTCATCATCAAAATTCATTGTGGTACTTTTAGCTTATTGATGGATTGTGGTAATTTTAGCTCGTTATATAATTAACATATTGATTTGATTTTTGGGGAGGTGAACGTAAGTTGAACTTGGGATATGCTGTTGTTGTAGTAACATATTTACCATGGAGGAATTTCGTCGAACAGGTTGTGGGCAGTTTGTGTTTTAATTGTGTGGATGTGTTGTTCGTTATATAATTGTGTTTTAATCCAATGTACCTTTTCTCCCATTACTTCTTGGATTTGTGCTACATCACTCGAAATTCCATGCATAATTTCACCAGTATTCAGTTCTGTGTCAAAAAATCCAATGTCCTGTCGTAAAACAGCTCTTAGATACTTAGTTCTTATTCTGTGAGCTGATCTTTCTCCGACCAATCTCCAGCAAGTTGTCCCTGACATTGTAAGATGATAAAGTGTCAACTGTCGTTGCTCTCTTTCAAAAGTTAAAATCCAGACTAAGATGAGGATAAAAAATGTCTAAATTACCTAAGTATGCTCTGATCATGACTATCGCGGATAGTCCAGTCATAAGCACACACACCTGAAGGTTGTATCAACTGTTAGCAGTTACGTCTACTTTAGGATAGTAGTTCATGAATTTGTCTCTTTTTACTGCTCGTAGTATGGAAGGGTAAGGGGTTATTAACTGAGAGCTTTAGAAGCACACAATAAAAGTCTAAGTATATATTACCGCTCCTACATCCTTTATCATCTAGTCTTTGTCTTTGTCCAGAGCAATTTTGTTTACAAAATTAACAAAAACATAAGAATACCAAGGAAGCGATCATCCATTTATTAGAGCCCCAATACAACCCAACAACAGTAGTACTATATCCAACTTGATTGAGTATTTGAACAAGCTTAGTAATCCAACTTGCTTAGGAGCTGGTGTGTCATCTTCTTCATCTTGTATTGCGTGGTTTTTGTCAGTATCATTGTACAAATAATTTCCATACAGATGGAGATTTGATTGTCTAGAATGTTGAACATGGTGGCTCTTCTCCTCATAAACATGATCAACACAATCTGATGTATCGGTGTTAAGGCTATGTCCCATCTGATTGACTTGTCCATAATGACCTCTTACGATGCCATGATTATTTGCATTTGACCTACAACGTTAAATTAATATGATTAGAAAATCTGTATACATGCAAATTGATGCTGTGAAACCAATTTGACCTGTTGTGTTTAATTAAGAATATATAGTGAAGTATTCGAAGTTTGCTCTCTAACATTTGAAGCTTTTCGATGAGATGTTAGCACAATTAAGCATTTATCATAGCGTTTAGATGCCTTATGTTTAAGTCTAACTGCACTAAAATACACGGGGTTTGCATAGTCTTGCTTATACCCAAAACCCTGATTTTTTATTGTAACATGCTCTCTTCAATATTGCTCCACTTCTCAATAATAGTCAGTACATCATTCTCTTTTAAGGCCATACTATCAGAGTATTGAGTTGATAAACTATGTTGTATCACTTGCAACGTATCTCTGAAGTAAACAACCCTCTTAGAATCACCCCTATAGTGTGTGTTATTCAGTAGCTTCAAGTGCGATTTTAGCATCTTCAGATTTTGCCATACATTTCAAGTAATGCCCCATGGGCAATAGTTGACACTGCCTTAGTTTGTAATGATTTGACAGATGACCTATAACTCTTTCCCCAGAGGCAAAACTGAGACAGTTATGCCCATGGACAAAAGTTGACACTGCCATAATCTGTAATGATTTGGCAGATGACCTATAACTCTTGCCCTAGAGGCAAGACTTTGACAGAGATGCCCCATGGATAATAGTTGACTATGCCTTACTCTTTAATGATTTTACTTGTTGAAGATATATATTCTAAATTAAATTGTTACTAATCTTTTGTTGTTTCATTTTTCACAAGGGTTGTGCTTGGAATGGATGAAAACGAAATGAGTATTGATAGAAATAATGAGTTACAGGTTATTGAACAAATATTGGAGGCTGAAATAACTGAGCCATCCAAGATTAAGAGGGTACGCCAAAAAAAGAAGAGGATACTTGATGTTGAGACTACTCTCTTGAGATACAATGCCTCTTTGAATGAGGTAAATGTCAAGTCAATCTTCGTTGACAAACAAACTATGATGACGTGCATGTCAAACATTGCAATTACACACAACATCCAATTTAAGGTTATCAAATCAAGCACAACAAGATATTCACTGCGATGTTTGGACGACAACTGTGTGTGACGGTTTCATGCCTCGAAGATTCCCGATTTTTTACTTTTTCAGGTTACTACATATGAAAAGGCTCACAGTTGCTCGGTTGATTTCATAATGTCCGACCACAGGAATGCAATGTCAAAGGTCATTTGTGACTACATACTAGAGCTCGTGCGTGACTCTAGTAATGTAATCACACCCAACTTTGTGGTAGATGGAATGAGAAGGAAATACAGATCATCATATCCTACAACAAAGGATGTCGAGCGATACAACATGCCTATACGGTGATAAGAGGAACCATAAAAGAAAACTACAACAGGTTGCCATCGTATCTTCACATGATGAAAGAAAACAACCCAGTCACGTACATAAACATAAAGAGGGATGATGAAAATAGGTACAAATGCTATACTGTTGAAATTGACAACTTTTGCCTAAGAGACAATAGTTTATCCTTTATTTGCACTGATTAGATTATTAACATAGATGAAACTCTTACCTCATGGGCAAGACTTGGTTTAGAAAATTATTGAAATTGAAAACTTTTGCCCAAGAGGCAACAATTTATCTTTTATTTGCACTGATTAGATTATTAACATAGATAGAACTCTTGCCTCATGGGCAAGACTTTGGTTTAGAAAATTATTGAAATTGAAAACTTTTGCCCAAGAGGCAACAGTTTATCCTTTATTTGCACTGATTAGATTATTAACATAGATAGAACTCTTGCCTCATGGGCAAGACTTTGGTTTAGAAAATTGTTGAAATTGAAAACCTTTGCCCAAGAGGCAACAGTTTATCCTTTATTTGTACTGATTAGATTATTAGCATAGATGGAACTCTTGCCTCATGGGCAAGACTTTGGTTTAGAAAATTGTTGAAATTGAAAACTTTTACCCAAGAGGCAATAGTTTATCCTTTATTTGTACTGATTAGATTATTAACATAGATGGAACTCTTATCTCATGGACAAGACTTGGTTTAGAAAATTATTGAAATTGAAAACTTTTGCCCAAGAGGCAACAATTTATCCTTTAATTGCACTGATTAGATTATTAACCTAGATGGAACTCTCGCCTCACGGGCAAGACTTAGTTTAGAAAATTGTTGAAATTGAAAACTTTTGCCCAAGAGGCAACAGTTTATCCTTTATTTGCACTGATTAGATTATTAACATAGATGGAACTCTTGCCTCATGGGCAAGACTTGATTTAGAAAATTGTTGAAATTGAAAACTTTTATCCAAGAGGCAACAGTTTATCCTTTATTTGCACTGATTAGATTATTAACATAGATAGAACTCTTGCGTCATGGGAAAGACTTGGTTTAGAAAATTGATGTACAAATGCTATCCTGTTGAAGCTGAAAACTTTTGCCCAAGAGGCAAAAGTTTATTCTTTAATTGCACTGATTAGATTATTAACATAGATGTAACTCTTGCCTCATGGGCAAGACTTAGTTTAGAAAATTGTTGTACTCTGATTATAAACATAAAATGCAAATCGTTACTAATATTCTTTTGCTCAACGCAGGTTTCAATATGCATTCTTTGCTTATGGCGCTTCAACCATTGGATGAACCAACTGTAGACCGGTAATAATGGTAGATGTAATATTTTTGAAGGTGAAATATCGTAGTGTCCTCATGATAGCAGTGTCAAAGGATGAAAACAACAACATATTTCCTTTGGCTTTTGGAATTGCAGACTCAAAAAATAATGAGTCTTATAACTGGTTTTTCAATCAGTTAAGACATATAATTGGGGTATGTGAAGAATTATCTATTCTATCAGATCATCACCCAACCATTGCAAATGCAATTGTAAATGTCTATCCAGAGTGTCAGCACGGGATATGCATCTATCACACAAAGAAGAATTTAAGAAAAAGATACTTCTCAGATGTGGTTCTATCACTCTTCTATAACGCAGCAACAACATACAAATGAACTGAATTTTATACTTGTATGGATGATATAGAAAAAGTCGACAAAGTTGATGCGGAGTACTTAAAAGAAGAAGAACCAGAAAGATGGGATCATTCATTTCATACCAACAGAAGGTATAATGTGCTTACGACTAACAATGTGGAGTCCATGAATGCGGTACTGAGAAAATCCAGGCAACTGCTAATACTGGAACTGATCAATTACATTCAGAACAAGTTACAAAGTTGGTTTTATGAATGAAAAATGGAATTGCAAGGCAACTTTCATGACATCACACGTTGGGCGGAAGTAGAGGTGACTGAAAAGATTCAAGTCGCCGTAAAATTAAAAGTAAGTAATTGAAATTGTATTTTGATAATAGGGAAATATACTGTTACTGTTTTTTGAGTGCAGATTATACATAGCTAGTTCACTGTTATTTGTGATTTATTTCTAGTTTTTTTATTTCCTTGAGATTCGGGCGAGAAATATGTGTTTGGTTGCTTCTGCTCATAGCTGCATAATCGTTTGTGATTTGATGTTGTTTGCTTGATTGTAGCTATTTTTTGGTTGCCTCAAGATTCGTCCCCTATGTATGTTTTATTGCTCTGTATGGCTGATTCTGGTCATATACTAGATGTTTCACTATCATAATTGATTTTACTCCTAGATTAGATGCAATATCTATTTTATGCCAGTTTATTTGTAGCTGATTCTCCTGCTCATAGGCTGAAAGCATCACTATTGAATTCGCTACTGTTCCTGAGCAAGGTTTTGTCTTTTCCAAATAATACAGGAAATTTGACTTTGAAAGCTCATTCCTTGGATGACAGATCCTTCTCTTGCACTTTCCCTGACCAAGCCAAGTATCAAATCTCTAACTATCCCTTATATTGGCCCTTCTATTCCATTTTGAAATAGAACCTTAATTGTTACTCCTTATTATTGGTCACTTATTATTAGATTTTCGATTATTCAATATTAGATTGTGATTTGATGTTATATGCTTGATTGTAGATGTTTTTTGGTTACCTCAAGATTCGCCCCCTATGTATGGTTGATTGCTCTGTATGCCTGATTCTGCTTGTATACTAGATGTTTCACTATAAATTATTATTTATTTATCATTTTATTTATAGTTAGACCCTATTGATGCAACAAAATTTGTTATAAGAGAAGAAGGAGTTGAATATATTGTAGACCTGAAGAGCAGGACTTGTCAATGCTTGGTATTTCAAACAATGAGATACCATGCATCCATGCAATTGCAGCAATAGAGAGTAGACATATGAATAAGTCTAGTTATTATTCTCATTAGTTCTCAAGACAGTCTTGGCTAAGCATAACATCATGGATTGCCCCTGATAGCATAAAGGATCTGATCACAAACCCCTCAGATAAGGAGGTTCTTCTTGGGAGAAGACAAACATCCAGATATCCTTGCAGAATATAATCTTCAAAAAACGATTACAGATGTTAGAGATGCAGAAGGACCGGTCATAAAAGATCAAATTTTCACTATACTCCTATCCTTCATCCATATGCAAGAAGATACAAAAAGAAAAATAAGAAAACATGATTAGTTTTACTTTTTAAAGTTGGATCAAAATAGCAGTTATAATAGGATTTTTATATCCCTATTTTAGTTAGTAACAAGTACTTTTGACTTTCAATCACGAATGTCTCCTTATTTATATGAAGTTTTAACTTGTGTTGAAGTATTTAACTCAATTCCTTCTTATTGATTGTTTATAAAAATTACTTAGCATGTTAAATTTTCTTATATATTGATGTGTAAAGATATATCATATTAACAGGATTCAGGGAAGGACTTCACCCCTAAGAGATGTGATGTGAATAATTCCACGGGATACACTTTGAAATTTACCTTGAAGGTAAGATGCAGAACACGTTGTGCCCCATAGGCAAAAGTTGACACTACCTTACTCGGGAATGATTCGGTAGATGATCTACAACACTTGCCCTAGAGGCAAGACTTAAGCCCCAAAGAAACAAGTTATGCCCTATGGGCAAGAGTTGACACTAACTTAGCATGAAATAACTTGGCAGATGATCTACAGATCATGCCCTAGAGGCAAAACTTAATGCAACAAACGAACAAGTTATGTCCCATGGCCAAGCATTGATACTAGATTAGTGTGTGATGATTTGGTGGATAGTTTATAAGTCTTGCCTAAGAGGCAATATTTTTAGACCCCAAAGGAACAAGTTATGCCTCATGGGCAAGAGTTGACACTAACTTATTCTGGAATGATTCAATAAATTATCTACAACACTTGCCCTAGAGGCTAGACTTAGACATCAAAGGTGGTTCAACTCACAATTTTTTCAAATAACATTCTTCCTCTACCATATAAAATATGTTTATAGGAATATTACAATCTTACAACCATATAAGAATCAATCTTATAGACCAAAAACTAAAATACTATAAGCCAAGAACAAAAGCAATAAACATTAAAAACTACAAAAAGAAAAGCATGGGGCAGTATTCAATTGGGAGTAAAAAATAAGATGATACCAATCAATAAAACCAAACATCTAACCAAATAAATAACAGTGGAGAACCAACTACTGAGGAGGAGGAGATAACCCTTGGATTACAAGGTCTAAACTATTTCTTATTTTATGCCATTTAATCGAGGACAAATGTGATTGAAAAGTTCACAATGATCAAAATACTCATATATTAGTCTTACATAATTAATGATAAGACAGCCCCTCATAGGAACAAGTTATACCTCATGGGCATGAATTGGCCCTGCCATATTGTTTACTAATTTAGAAGATACTCAATAAATCTTGCCTCAGGGGCAAGACTTGCCACAAGGAAAGGCAAAAATTATTCTTCGATAATAAAACATAAATATATAAAGATACCAGTAAATGAATTAGTAGCAATTCTACATTGTATATTTCACGTTATCACATAAAAAATAGCCGATTCAATTTGAAAAGACTGTTTAAACTTTACATAATCACATAAAAATAGCTAAAAATACTTCATGTTCAGTGAGTTTCAATAACTAAAAAACTAAAAATAGCTAAAAACCCTTCATGTGCAGTGAGTTTCAATAACTACAAAACTAAACTACTACTCTGGTGCGTCCTCTTCCCTTTTTTCCTTCCAAATAATCTGCCAGCTTTTTCTGTAGTGTTGTCTTATATACCAGCTTCTAGTTTTCTCTTTCCATAATCCCACAACAGAGCTCCATACCTCATACGAACATGACCAATGTCAATCTCTTTAGGAATATCTCTACCATTAATGACATATTCAACAAACGCATAAACAAATGCTCCACAATCACTGTGATACAAAAGAAATATATTGTGTGAATACATGAAAAACAACAAAAAAGAAGTAAAATGAATACAATGAGATATCATTGAGTTTATTGTGGCAGCTCATCAACCATTTTTATCGACAAAGTGTCATTTTCAGATTTGGCAATGCCCTTCTTAAGATAGAAATTGACCTTTTTTCAGAAAATATGGTATCAATGTTTGGTAAGGTAACATCACTTTTTGAACAACTTTATCACTGCGCTTGGCACGGTTGGAGTCGTATATATATATATTCACCAATCGGTAAAGTCAAAAACTTCCAAAATCCAGTGTCCAAGTTCAGATTTTTCCCGTGGAACATAAACTAGAAATAACACATAGTCAACTTTGTTCCACAGTATGTTTGCATCACAATAGAAGCCTCTGATATACTCCTCAACCTCATGTTTCTCGGGGATGGTAGAAAAATCTTTTCCATTTTCTACAAAATTGTGATAAAGAGCACCAATCTTGTTTCTAAATATAAAATCAGTTGTAGTGAACTTCACAACAATATTAGGTTTATATTTTGCCTTCTTCCTCATGTAGTAGAATATTGTGTCCAAATGCTGAGACAAAATAAAAAGAACACTGAATAAGAGCATTACAACACATTCATTACATAAAGAAGTAACCAAAGTAAGATGATCGCCAACAGTGGAATATAGTTGGCGAAGCACTCGGGCATGTTATGATACAACTCAAACTTACTCGTGACATTTTGGAGTAGGCAATTCTATATGTATATTTACCCAGCTGAAAGATTTAAAAGAAAAAGTTTGACCAGAGCATAGAATAAGCAAGAGGAAATAGAACTCCAAGAATTGAACATATAGAAAAGTCTATAGCTTTACACCAAAGTTACAAAGTAGCAGCTAGATATTTAGCCAATCAACTATTGAAACAACACCGTTCAAATGGGTGGAGGCCGGATTTTCATCATCTACAGTAAATACACAACAAAGAGAATTTTCAAGAAATACAGTAGCTAATCTAGACACCACTATTACTATGAACAGATTTTACAACTACCGATACAAATCTAATGTAGGTCTACAAGAGAGATCTGAAGAAGATGTTTATGTAGCAATCTTATGCTTATCTTGAAAAGTATAGAAGTTGTTCACAAAGATATTTGGTACAAGTAAAGCAACTACCTATTGCTCTCGATTTAATTTGATTTGATATTTTATTTTCTATTAGTGTGACAAGAGTTAAAAACTGTTGATGCTCCAAATATTAATCTGAAATTAAAGGTCCAAGAATAATTGCACCAATGATATCACAACTTATACATAACTAAATATGATTACTGTTGCCAATTAAATAGAGTCCACCACTAGTGATAATACTACAAATGATGATGATAACATAATATAATAGATGTAGCAAGGAATCTAACTGAGAGGAGATAAGGTGAAGTCCAAAATCATGATTACTATGTATTTGATTTAATACTACTAATAATATAACACTAACAGACAGTGAAAAAAATAAGTGATAAGACTAGCGGTGAGGACAGAAAGTGAGCAAGTAGCTGCTACCAGTGCAAGTGGCAATACTAGTGGGATCATTGTAAGCATATGAGTAAGCGTTAGGGCAAGCATTCTTGAATATCCTTGAGTAAGCTGTTGGCTTGCAAATATAGATTACAAATATAGATTACCTACTAGAAGAAAGGGAGGAACAAAACAAAGGACAAGTTAAAAACACATTACAAATATAGATTAGGATAGCAAGTGATAATACCGTGTCATTCAAAGGTCGACCACAGGTTGCAAGTGAATAAAACCACTCCTTCAAATCCACAGCACAAGAGCCAAACATTAAACATTTGGGAAACACATCTTTTCCTTTAGTGTATATATTTTTGGCACTTAAAATACATGAAAAATGAATACAATCAGAATATATACGTTACCATAAGTACAAAAATGGCAAAATGAAAAGCTTAAAGATAGTAAACCTACCATTTATACGTATTCAATCCACACTCGATGAACGCCCAAAATCAGTGTTCAAGCTTGACAGATTATCAAATGCTTTAATGTGACAGATGAAAGGATGCTTCTAATAAAAAATGAATTAGGAAGCACCCGAATCAAAATCTGCCACATATGGAGATTTGGCTAATTGTCCTAGAAATTTCTGTCTAACTGTTTTTTTAGGAGTGACGTCTTTTGCTTCAACTTCCATGGAACTCAACTCGCAAGCAACATCACTAATGGTTGCTTTCCTGCCTTTTTTCTTTCTAATGTACGTTCGCTTTTTTATTGGAGAGCCTTTAGGTTTCAGTGGAGAGACTTCACTTTTCATTGGAGAAACACGAGTACTTTCTTGTTCATCATGCTAGAAATTAGAGAAAGAATTAAAATTTAAAGAAAAAACAACCATAAGGTAATAAAGAAAATAAAAAGCTAGATCTTACAGATATCTCAACAACACAAGTTGTTGAATCAACATTCACAAACTTCGTAGTTGCATCAACATCAGAAATCACTTCTGTCGTATAATTATTAATACCACCAAGCTCCTGTTGGAAATCACAAAAGCATTATAGAGAATTAGTTTAAGCAGACAATCATGTAAATTAAAATTTGAGATACTTACCGATCTCTCAGCTTGAGTATTGTTGACATCAGAAGATGTTGGCAAACTAAAAGAGGTTGCAAACACTCTCGAAATAACATTGTTGATTATTGAATTAACATCACCACAGTTCTTTATTCATCAATGTTGTCCTCATCAACTTCAGTACCACGGAAGTCTTATTGAACAACATAAACAAGTTATGCATCCGTTTTAACAAATAGACTAGTGGAACAATTAATATTTAATAATTTAAGTTTATAAATTTATCTCACCTTATTTGTAAGCTTATGCTTTATATTGTTAGTGCATGACATTATTAAATAACAAGAAATAATACAATCCAGTGTTCGAGCTTTATAGGAGTATTATTTATCAAAACAATACACAATACAATAAGACACATTTTGCAGGGTGTAATTACCTGCAGCTCAAAATAGGGAGAAGATTTTGAGAACTCTTCTACCAAAGGAACTGGTAAAAGGTCTTCAGCTCCCGCATTCTTTTCCTATGAGGAA
This sequence comes from Capsicum annuum, assembly GCF_002878395.1. Classification (NCBI taxonomy): domain Eukaryota; kingdom Viridiplantae; phylum Streptophyta; class Magnoliopsida; order Solanales; family Solanaceae; genus Capsicum; species Capsicum annuum. The sequence continues at coordinate 212,345,016 of NC_061111.1, read as the reverse complement.
AAAAATCAATAAGAGAATAAAAAACATGCGCAATAAAGCAGACAATCAAAATAAGTTAAAGTTGAAGAAGAACAATTAGGAGCTAGACGCATGTATTATCAAATCTTTCTTCCTAGAAACCTAGGTCATTGATTTGCTCAAAAGTGCCATTGTAACATCTCAAAAATTTTAAACCAGACTTCCAAATAATTGAAAGGAATTGCTTTTGGGGTTTTAGCTATTTTTCATCTACAACTAAGCTCCTTGAATATCTGTTGGAACCCAAATTTTCTTTCACTCATGTTTTTGGTCATCTCCTTTATCTGTGTGTGGAGGTAAGAGGTTGCTTTTACCGCTCTACAAGACTTTGCTTTGGAAACTTTGGGGTTTTTCCCATGAGATCAAGCCACGGAGTAGTCTAGACTAATACAGGGATTAAAACCTCACTTCTTTTCATAACTTTTATTTTTTTTTGAGATTCTATCATGATCCTACAATCAGCCAAATATTGTCACTAATAGCAAAGTAGAATAGCTGATTGCAACAAAGTAGAGTAGCTATGAGATCAGACAAGGACCAAAATAAAACTAAAGAAAGAACTAAGTGCTTCGTATGATCCAATCAAACGAGAACAAGAATATCTTTGTGATGTGGTTCAGCATCCTTGTGTTTTACAAATACTCAATGGACTGACAATACAAGGACTGGATTACTTGATTCTTTGCCTGTCTCATTTATTCCATGTTTAGAGGCCCCAAACCAGTGACTCTTACTTCTGCTACTTCTTCTTTCTCATTTGAATGACCTTCTGCATTCTTCCCTTCTTCAACTCGCCGCTTCTTTTCGTATGAGGAAGAAAAATGATTAAGAGAAAAAGAAAACATGCGTAATAAAGAAGGCAACCAAAAAAGGTAAAGTTGAAGAAGAATAATTGGGAGCTAGACACATGTATTACCAAATCTTTCTTCCTGGGAACCTACGTCATTGATTATTCTGACCATGCATTTTCTGATGCTTCTCCCTTAGATCACCAGGAGGATGCGAATTCAAGTGGAGTGAGTACACCTAGGAGATATTTTAACCCATTTCTATTTGGAGTATTCGCTAATCTTTTAAAAGTGGATCACTTCTTAGGGAAATCCTCAAGAGATTTCAGGGATAAAAGTGACGAAAAACAAAGGATTTCTAAGATTTTCACCTCGAAGGCAGAGGCTTGGATGTCGAAGAATAACTTATCATGGTCGTGGAAAGGCAATGAGAGAGAAGCATCAGAGTCAAGAACTACACAGTTTGTGTGGCCTTGGTTAAACTATGACCAAGGCAATGAGTTAAATCACATCACCAATTCTAATACATTTAAACCATATAATCATGTTATTGAAACTTACCGGACAACAACTAGTGAAACTCCAGGGTCCTAGTCTTCATTTAATACCAACAGCATAAGCAATGCTAGTAGCTATGGAACCACCAGCAGTAGTGCTGTTAATAAGGTGGACATGGATACTGACCTCTTGGATTATGAAATCTTGTGGGATGACTTAACTATTGTAGAACAGATTAAGAAGGTACGCGAAATATCTTTTACATGTGATAATAGAATATAAGTATGATAGATTCTCCTTGACCAATTTAACGGATGTTCATAAGACTAATAAGCAAGATTACACAATCAATATAAGGTCACACATACCAATTGAAGAGTAATCAATTTTCTTCACTAACCTTTGCACACTGTTTAGCATGATATTCAAAACTCTCAGAAACAAAACACGATTTATTACATCTAGTTGAAGTACAGTTAGATGCAGTGTGACCCTCTTCGCCATAATTACAGCTTGTTCCCCAACTCTCACAAGAACATAAAAAACAAGGCAAGGCAGAAAACTAATTACTTAAAGTTCTCTTTTCTGTAGGATCATCATATTGATCATCAACCATTGGATCACGACTTGGTTCACTTTAGAGATTATCCGGTTGTTTATCGGATAGAATATCCCCATCCGCTTTAAGATTTCCCAACAGTAATGTTTTGATTTCAGATAACTCGAACTTCAAAGATTTGTTCTCGTCAAGAATCATTTTAAACTTCTTTGAACATGTGCTTTGAAGTTTCTCCATACACAATACATGAAAAATTAAAGATAATCTATTTAACGGCCAAGTTTATAATAGGGATTAAACGAAAAAAACTGATGCATACATCAAGTTTCTGATTTAGCAAACTAAATCGTTTGTCTTCACTGTCGTTATTACTTGGCAGCTCATGCTCTAATGAGAATGCCTCAACCGCACCTTTCTATTAACCAAAAAAAATAACAAAAATTAAAACACACACACTAATTATAAACAAATAAAAAATAAAAATAAAATAGGCATACATACTTACCGAAGATTTTGACTCTTTTGACTTAAAAAACTTGACTACTGTTGTGTACTACGGAGTAGTACATGCCACATAACGCAACATCAGAGGATATTTTTCTTCCGAGACTATTTGCACATTTTTTTTCTCTGTATTTGGGAAAAATATCCCATGTCCATACCATAAATGCAAATGGAAAACCAACAAGTTGGTACAATGATCCGACAGTAGTTTTTGTTGGTTCAGTGAGCTTTTCAATGAACTTATAGTTTCATCGAAAGCCAATTCACCCCATCCATACTCCCTACACAAATCTGCATCCTTTAATATCATAATAAGATTAGCATAGATGACCTTGGTGAGCCTCCCCCCAACAACACACATCCTAGAATATATATCTCAGCTACCTTGACAACGTCTAAATCATTTTGGACTTCACCTTTTCTTGTTTCCATAAAATTTTTCAAGTCCCCCATTTTTAATTTATCAACACCATCAAAGTAAGTGTTCAATAGACGACTACCACCTCCTTTTTTTCCTAATTGATGATAATACACTACTTGAACTTTTAGTGGACAACCCAGTAACAAAACCAAATACATCATGTGTAAACTCAATGTAACTTCCCTTGACATAAAAAGCCATCAAATTCTTCTTGTTACATTTTACTTCCGATAAAAGCATGCAATGTAAAAGATTACCTGATGGATTTGGATTACCTAATTTTATCAAATTTCCAAAAAACCCTTTCTCTAACAATGACAATTGTGTGTCATCCAAAAATCTTGTTATCGTTGTATGATAATTTGAATCCCCTCAACCTGCATAGTTATAAAGATAAAAACAACTATCAAATTAAAAAGAGATAATATATCGAAACACCCCTAAACTTGTAGCCAAAAATTACTTTAGACCCTAAAATAATCGAGCAATTATTTACCCCCCTTAACAACTTTAAAGTGAATTTTTTATCACCTTAATTGCCGACGTGACAATTTTTTTAAAAATCAGCGCGTTAATGTCTTTAAAAAGGTGAAAAAGGTGGTCCCAGCTTTAAAATTTCTTAAATTTTCTCTCTCTCTCTCTCTCTATATATAAAGCTAAAGAAAAAAAGAAGAAGTCAACTTCCACTTTCTCCTTCATAACAATCCCCTTCCCCACCCCAACAACTCCATTTTTTTTGAAGCAAATCATCACCACAATCCATTTTCCGAATTCTTGAAAAAAATAGCTTTCTTGTTTGATAATATCTACATTACAGAAGCACAAGCAGAAAAAGGAAGATCACATATAATTTCTTTCAATGTTTGAGCTAAAGGGTTATTAAATAGAGCAAAAAGAAATCAAATGGTTGTTGAATAGAGCAAAAAAAATCATTCACTGAGTTGGTGACACATATTGGAGATGGTAAACCACATATCGGAGATGGTCAACCACACTGAAAATGACTTTGTTGGAAATTTTTTTTTCTCTAATTTATCATTCACTTTAAATTGATCTATATCTCAAATTTGATGAATAATTGGGTGAATGAGTTGGTGGATTTGACTATTAAAAACATGGAGGAAGCTAAAATTGAAGGTTGAAATGATGATGTTAATGGGGAATTTGACTGTTAAAGAAGAAGAAAAGAAATCGGGGTGGGGAGGGGGGGTTGGGGTGCACTGTTGGATCAAGTTATTTATCAATTTCTTGCTAAATTTGAATCAAGTTATTGGTGCTTATGATGTTAATGGTGAAATAATGATGTTAATGGTTTTAATGGTAAAATAATTTTCAATGAAGACTGTGGGATTCTTGAGATTTTGAGATTTTTTTGGTGGTGGTTGTGGTGTTTCAGGTGATTTGGGGAAATTTGTAGGGTGGTTCGCGGCGGAGGTAGGTGTTTTTCAGTGAGTCATTACTTGAGTGAAAGTTATTGGTGTTAATGGTGGCGGGGGCTGTTAAAGCATAAAGAGAAGGAGGAAAGAAGGAGTGGGGGTGGGGGGCTGTTGAAGCATAAGGAGAAGGAGAAACGGGGGGGGGGGGGGGGGGGGGGGTATTGAAGAAGAAGAAGGAGGAGGAAGGGGGTGGGGTAGGTTATATATATATATGTATATATATATATATATAAAATAATATATAAATAATTTATATATTTATTTTTTTAAAATATATATTTTATATATATATATAAATAGTATATATATATATATATATTGCTTTTTTTAAAAAATATATATAAAAATAATATGTGTGTTGGATTACTTTTTTAAAAAAATTATAATTTCTTACGTGGCAATGACATGGCACTGAGTTGGCAATGACGTGGGGCGTGTGTACTTCACTTTCCGTAGTGAGAGTGGTATAAGTTTTTTAGGGTGGTAAAAATTTCACTTTAAAGTTGTTAAGGGGGGTAAATATTTTCCATACAAGTTTAGGGTCTAAAGTAAGTTTTGGCTACAAGTTTAGGGGTATTTCGATGTATTATCTCAATTAAAAATTAACAAAAAAATAAGAATCAAGCTGCAAAATAAAATTTATTAGACAAAAAAAATTGACCCAATGGCTACACAAAACACCAAAAATCCAAATCTAAACAACCTACTGACTGGACAACAGTGAGATCAGTGAGTAGAGAAACCACCCAAAATGCATTTTCATCAAGGTGATGTAGATAGAAAAAAATAGAGTTTATAAATTTATCTATGCATTATAGAATGCGATTTACGGAAGAGAAAAGTGGTTTTCAGCTCAAAAAATGCCAGGTAACAAATACTTCAAATGCATGCAATAAGATTAAGATAAAATGAGAGAAATTACCCAAATTGTAGAGAGATGAATGGCAAAATCAAAAACCCTAAGGTTAGAGTGCAATTACACCAAAGGGAAGAGAGAAATCCGAAGCTCAAGCTTTGAGATGAACTTTTTTTGTAGCTTTATGAAATTTCTCATCACCTGAGCTTATTGCAATGGGTAAATATCAAAATCCCTAAAGTTAGAATGCAATTTCACTAAAGAGAAGAGAGAAATCCGAAGCTCAAGCTTTGAGATGAACTTTTTTGTAGCTTTATGAAATGCAAATTTCTCTGTCATCTGAGCTTATTGCAATGGGTAGATATATTTTTTAACTTTATTTTTTTGGTAATAAATGTACTATCTTAATTCGAGACTTCCGAGTTTTCAAATGAAATTTTTTGTAGCCTTGAGATAAATTTATCCGTAAATGTATTTTTAACTTCTTTTTGGATACAAAAATATATTTTTAACTTAAATTGGTGCAAAAAATTATGTTATTTAAAAATAATTAATTATTAATAAAATAATATATTTTAAATTATACCTCATGGGCAAACGTTAACATTATTAATTTTATTAAATTAGCTAATGTTCTGCAAGAGGCAAACTTAGACCCAACAAAATAAGTTATGCCACGCGAGTAAAAGTAGACATTATTAGTTTGTATTGACATAATTTTACAATGTCTGACTTACGATGTTTAGTTTTATAATGTCCTAACATAGAGTCCACCCAGATAAAAGTTATGCCCCATGGGCAAGGGTTGACTTTGCCTTAAGTCTGTAATGATTTGACGAATGATCTATAACTCTTGCCCTAAAAGCAAGACTTTTAAATCACAAAAGAACAAGTTGTGCCCCATGGACAAGAGTTGACTTTGCCTTAAGTCTGTAATGATTTGACGAATGATCTATAACTCTTGCCCTAGAGGCAAGACTTTTAAATCACAAAAGAACAAGTTGTGCCCCGTGGGCAAGAGTTGACGTTGCCTTAAGTCTGTAATGATTTGACGAATGATCTATAACTCTTGCCCTAGAGGCAAAACTTTTAAATCACACAAGAACAAGTTGTGCCCCATGGGCAAGGTTTGACTTTGACTTAGGTCTGTAATAATTCGACAGATGATCTATAACTCTTGCCCTAGAGGCAAGAGTTATAGATCACAAAAGAACAAGTTATGCCCTATGGGCAAGAGTTGACTTTGCCTTAAGTCTGTAATGATCTGACGAATGATCTATAACTCTTGCCCTAGAGGCAAGACTTTTAAATCATAAAAGAATAAGTTGTGCCCCATGGGCAAGATTTGTCACTAGCATAGCTTGTTTTGATTTGGCGGATGATATATAATTCCTGCCCTAAAGGCAAGACATTAGCTCGAGGACTTCAAAAGGCACATTATACAATTCTCGACTTAGACGCATAATGTGCAGTAATTGTTGACTTAGATATAAAACATAATACAAGGCTTATACAAACTAACAAATACTTAAATGGGCAATGATTTATTCTATTTCACAAATTCTAACTTATTGAGTATTATATAACTATTGCTTTTGGGGGAAAATGTAGTTCAAAATTTTTCAAAAAATTAATGTATGTGAAACAATTTACACCATTTCACTGTGTCTAACTAATGAGATACTCTAACATAAGTTGATAACTCAAAAAAGAGAATATATCATGACCTTTATATAACTTGACAAAAATAAACTCACAAGTAAAAAAGACCAAGAGGAAAAATTTGATATTAAAGTCGAAAGAGCAAGTAGTAAACTAATAAGAAAAATAAAACAAGAAAAAATAATGCAACAATTTACAAAAGGATAAGTAGAAATTGTGGCAAATTAGTTGAAAGTAAACACCGTCAATTACAACTTGAGTGACTATATTTAAACGTCATAAAAAAATAAGAGACAAACTTAAATCCTCTTAAGAATTTTCCATGTCTTCAGCCGTACAAAATTCTTCTTTTATAGAAATATGATCAGAAACATCGGGTGGCATTGGACTTATTAAAGTAAAACTAGGATCATAAACTTCAGCTGATACTTCGCACCGCTTTCTTTTCCTATAAAGCAAGTCATCAGGAGGTGTTGAAAGATCAATTTCCCCGCTTTGAAGCTTCGCACAAATTTGGAAACAAGTTTCAAACTTGACTTCATCTTCAAGAATAGGCACATTTTGTTCCTAAATTTCATTCACCCCCTTGAAATTCGCAATGCCCATTCCTTGCCCGTCACATGATTTATGTAATCCCTGAATAAGCTCCATAATAATCACACTTGGATTCTAAAGACTATATAAAAAAATTAAGAGTAAATACATAATTACCCCCCCTGATGTTGGTCGAGGTTTTCAAAAAGACACCTAAACTTTGAATTCGACCTATTACCCCACGATTCTTACTTAATCCGTTGCAAATGCACCATTTTTCGCTGAATCTCAGTCACAACAAAGAGAGTGAACACACGCACCAATCAGGTGCTGCCATATGTTAAATGTATTTAATTTCATATTTAATTTATTTTTTTAATAATTTTTTTTTATTTAATTTATCATCCCATCCTACCCCCTCCCCCGTCCAACAACCTTCCCTCATTCCTTCACCCTACGTCTAGCTCCATTAAAATGGAGCTTAAAGCTCCTGTATAATCTCCTTTTATTATTTATGACCCCACCCCACCCCTTACTCCCATCCCTACTCCATCCAACATCTTCCCCCCATCCCCAATCCGGTTTTCTCCATTAAAATGAAGCTTAAAGCTCCATTAAAATAGAGATTGTACATCAACTTTTTTTTTTTAAAATTATGGTAATGATGATGTTGTTTTGTTGATTTAATTGATATTGGTGCTACTGTAATTGATGTTGTTATTGTTATAATTGATGAGTTGCTGTTGTACTTGATGTTGTTGTCGAGTTATGGTGATGAAGAAGAAGTTGGCGAAGAAGACAATGGTGGATGGATGGATTTATGAAATAATTTAAAAAAAAAAATAAATATTAATTTTTTTTCTTTTAAAAAAATAGAAATTATATATTAATTATTTATAGGTGACAACTTTTAATTGGTCAAAAAGTTAAATTTGATCCCTTTCACGCGCCTGAGGCACATGTATACACGCAGAGGTTCCAAATGGTGTATTTGCAACGGAATAAAGAAGAATCGTGGGGTAATAGGTCGAATTCAAAGTTTAGGTGTCTTTTTGAAAATTTCGACCAACATCAGGGGGTAATTATGTATTTACTCAAAAATTAATAATGTCAACAACACAATTATTGATATAATGATGTTGTTTCTATTGAGTAATAAATCGAATGCGAAAATTACCGTAATACAACTCATAATCCCATCTAAAGAAGTATCAAGATGAGTCTTAATAGAAGATGTCACTCTTTGCATGAAAATTGTAAAAAAAATAAATAGAAAAGGGTGTTATTTTATGATTTAACAGTAAAATAATAAATTCTCATGATTTTGATAACTATTGAATCATCATGGATTAATTCACCAAATTTGCCTATTTTTTCATATTTAGATTTGTTACATTGTAGAGAGATTGGTACATATCTATATTCGAGAGGTGGTTCACCTCTCGAATAATGTAATGTAAGCACCCATACCATGTTACAATAATGTGTGTGTATAGAAAGAATGTCCTGATTGTGCAAACGAATTTTGCACGGTATGCCTTTTTCATCTGTGAAACTAAGGCAGTAACCTGCTTGCTACAGTACATACATAAGTAAGACGACCTTATAGTATAGTTTACCGACGATATATATGATTATATTGTTTCATTAATATCCAAGCATCGGAAGCAAGTAACCAGGAAGAAGGGTGGGTGGTGTGCCATGTGTTCAAGAAGAAGAATTACGATAAGGCTCTTGAGAGTCCTCAGAACTCATCAGCAGTACTCTCCAGAAGTACAATTATTCAGAAACCAAACAACGGTGGTGTTCTTAATCAAATACTAATGTACATAGGAAGGTCGTCATGCAAACAACAAGATTTTGAAAACAAACACAACAACAACCTCTGTTCTACATGAAATGCACCGTTCTTGATCTTCCACATGTTGTTGCAAACATGCCACAGACTGAAAATTTAAGCTTTGTAGGAGGGGGTATGTTACAGTCTATTCCCCACGCTGATGCTATTTTGTTTAAGATATGCACAAAAGTTTTATTCTTAACATGTCCTTCAAAGTTCTATTTTGCTTTATGCTAAAGGTATTCAAAATAGAAAAAGTAAACACATGAAAAAGCTAACGCGATTCAACATCTACTATATAGAAATAAAATACGGTTTTGATCATATATATATAGTGTAATTTTCTAATTAACTCTTGCAGCGCTGAGTATTTATAGTTTGTATAGTACAGGATACAGGTCACTGATTATGATGTTTGAGAAAATATGACTTTTAGCAGCTAGTTAAGCATAATTGGAGCGACGAAGATTGTGTGAAGATACTAAAGATTTACAGAGAAGCTAACACGTATAACGATGAAAAAAGAAAAGGAAAGGTCCTTATCATTGACATGGTATTGAATAGAGATGAAGATGAAGCAGACATGACTGAATTGGAGATCCTTTTTGATGTACTGATGATGGTGCCTTTTGCCTGGGAGGGGGGGGGGGGGGGCAGAGAACTGAGAAAAAATGGGAAAGGCTATTCCTTGTGTCTGACTTCGTAAACAACAAGATTATTCTTTTTCTTTGTCTAAGATCCCTCATTCAAGTTTTTCCTTAAAAATTATACACTCATGGGTCGTTTAGTAGGGTGCACTAGTAATGTTGACATTATCTTTTATTGACAGTTTGATATTTTATATTTAACAAATAGGTTGTGTTAGAATAAGAATGGTACTTAATAGGGCTTATTTGAATATAGTACTCCTGTTGTTAATGTCGTGATTTCTATGTATTAAACTAGTAGGAGTACTAAATATGCCGTATAATTACATGTACTACTTATACATAGGATTAAATAAGTAGAAACAATTAAGTTTTTTCTATCAAATGCTTGACGTTAATAGAAATTCATAAAGTCTTTAATTAAAAACTGAACTACCGAAAGCAACTGCGATGGGATAACAAATCAAAACAACAATCTGCATTTCAACAACAACAAAAGACCCAGCGTTATCCCACAAGTGTGGAAATCAAAACAAAAATGTGCATTTCATCAAAAGTAATCGAACCATCATCTAAGAGACAAAATAAAGATATCCACATTGCAAAGGCCTATACAAGACCTCCAACTTGACACAATATAAATTACATAGTACTAGTAGAAATTATCAAACATCTCAAATCCAGTAGCACAAAACTTTTTTGGTTCAACTGGCGATAGGGTATTACAAGATGAAAAATCAAACCCTTACCAACAAGGTGAAAGTTTTGCCAACCAACCAACTAAGCTGCTAGGTTTCCCGCTAGCACAAAATTTAGGTAAACCAACTAAGCTACTGAGATTTTCAATAACACAAAGTTCAAATAGTCAATCAACCGAGCTACTAAGATTTTTAGTAACATAAAACTTCTAATTTCAATCAAGATTTACTTTTTTCATGAAATCAAGAATGTGGGATTATTCAAAATTCACTTAGTAACACACAACTAACAAAATTAAAACTTCTTAACTATACAACCACCAATCTGACAAATCCCTAAACATAACTCCCAAAAATACAACAACTTTGTATTATGAGTTAAAAACTTAAACGTAAATAACATAAAGAGATTTAAATACCTAATTCAAAAATAACACATCAAAAAAAGATAAAATACATGTAAATGACAAACTGAATTTAATAGCAACTTACATCAACAATGATGTCAATTAAATTTGAAGGCAAAAATTTCGAAGAGTTGGAAGCAACATCTACTGAGAGGTGCTCTATTTCTTCATCAGAAGCAACATCCATTTTTTTTTTTGTTAATGGAGTTTGAAATTTTGAGAGAAATCGGATGAAGGGGAAGAGGAGCAAGAGAAAGGGTTTTGAGAAATGAGGAAAAAAATTGAATGAGAAGGAATAATTGACGTCTATTCTGGGAAGAAAAAAGAGAAATTTAAAAAATTCTAAATGAAGATTAAAGATAAATAAATTTTTAAAAAGGAAAAAAATGAAGAAATAGATAATGGTTGAAAAAAAGGAAAAAAGAAAAAAAAAGGTTGAGACAAATAAATTAAAACTGAAAAAATAATGTTAAACAAAAATAAAAATTGAAAATAATAAAAATCACGATAATAAATTTAAAGGAAAAAAAGAGTGAAAAAAGTAGAATAATAAAAGTAAAGGAAAAATTAAAAAGTGAAAATAATAAAAAATAAAATTTGAGAAATAAATGAGTATGGAAAGGTTAAAAATATATTTGAGATGTGGAGGGGCAAAATGATATTTTTACTATATTAAAAAGTAAGGAAGACTATTCTTTAAAGACATTCTTATTTAGGGTCAAATATCTAAAGCCATCCATATTTGGGTCTATGACATGCAATTTTCTGCCTTGTCACCTATTTATTGGGTCTAAAATTCTCTTCTCATCTACCTATTGAGCCTATTTTGCCCTTTTGATTTAGACAAATTATATGAAAAGATCATCCATAACACTTAATTACATAAATAATAGTACTTTTTCGATATTACAAAAATAAAAGTTTTTTTTTTCCATATACAACCATTTTAAAAAATAAAAAAAGATAATTATAATTCTTAATTTGATGCAATAATTAATTATCAATTCACCTTAATTTAAGAGATATATTTTCAATTTTCAAATTAAAAGTGAAAAAGATAATCCTTGCTTTCAAAGATTTTTCTCTCTTATATTCAAAATTTAAATATTTTTAAATAAACTAAGTATTTCATTATTTGCTCGTGTATGTTTCATTTTATTTTCATGTATGTTAATCATCTAGCATTATTTTATTATTGTATATTTTTAATTCTAATGTGATGGATTAACCATAATTTTTTATGAATAAATATTTATGGAATAAAAATCATTAAGTTGGAAGTACAGATATATCATATATTTTTGTTGTATAAATACAATTAATGTCAAAGTCAGATTATTATTATATTTTTGATATAATTTTTGCACCATTTGATATAATATCGAATGGTGTTTGATATTATATCAAATGGTGCAAAAATTATATAAAAAATATCATGAATATTTATCTATAAATTATATATAAAATATAATAATAATCTGACTTTTACATTAATTATATTTATACAATAAAAATATGTTATATATCTATACTTCCAACAAAATAATTTTTATTCCATAAATATTTATCCATAAAAAAATTATGATATTACATTTGAATTAAAAATACACAATAATGAAATAATATTAGATGATTAACATACATGAAAATAAAACGAAAGATACACGAGCAAATAATGAAATAGTTAATTTATTTAAAAATATATGAATTTAATTTATTTAAAAATATATGAATTTTGAATATCAGAGAGAAAAATATTTGAAAGCAAAGATTATCTTTTCTACTTTTAATTTGAAGATTGAAAATATATATTTTAAATTAAGGTAAATTGATAATTAGTTATTGCATTAAATTGAGAATTATAATTTTTTTTTTTTAATTTCTTAAAATGATTATATATGAAGAAAAAAACTTTATTTTTTTAATATTAAAAAAATATTATTATTATTTATGTAATTAAATTTTATGGATGATCTTTTCATATAATTTGCTTTAAGTAAAAGGATAAAATAGGCTCAATAGATAGATGAAAAATATATTTTAGATTAAATAAATAGGTGAGAAAGACATTTTAGATCAATTAGAGGAAAATATTTTTGTACCATTTTATACAGTTAAAAGGCTTTTCCGTTTAAAAAATGGTGACAAGAGACTTTCTGCATTTGCGAAATACAATGTATTGTACGTCTGATGATGTGTAAGATGTAAGGAGAACACTCAGGGGTTCTAATAGTTTGCTAATTGTAAGAAGGTAGTCTATCGTAGTGTTGCTTTCTTTATGGTTCTGAGGATATGCTAACAGATGTTCATGCATCCACTTCTTTATGGTTATTTTGGGTTTTCAGATTTCTACAGTAGTGCCCAATTCTTGAATTTTCAGCAGTTTGTATGTAGTGTTGGTGATTATAATCTTTCAGTTACCGCTTCTCAACTGTACGGGACAAGTAAACCACATATATCCCGCGTGTAAGCAGGCTTAGGGTTTCAAGATTGCTAATCAAACTTTTGAGGTACAAGCCCTTTAATTGTGTTATTGGGTGGATGTTTGCATACACTAATTATGAGATGTGGTCTGGAGTTATCTTTTGTAGTCCTAAATTTCTAAATTTACGTGAACAATCGATATTGAAGTAAGGTAAAGTTGTTGTCACGTGCTCAGGAGATCACGGGTTCAAGTCATGGAAAGAGCCTCTTGCAAAAATGTATAGTAAGTCTGAGCATACAATAGATCTTTGTGGTCTGACCCAGTGTCCGCATATAGCGAGAGCTTTAGTACAAAGGATTACAATTAAATAATGGATATGTGGAAGAAGCCTACTACTATGTTAACATCATCAAAATGGATAAGATTAGAATGTTATTGCATATTTTTCGAGAGTTTGGTTAAAGCTGCAATGCAGTAGAGGCCATAATTTCTTGAACGAATATATTTTCCTATGATTAAATCAATTAGTTACTTCTCATCCCCTTAACTAAATTATGTTCTGCTATATTGAAGTATGAGTTAGAAAGATTGTTTCTTCACCCTGCACTTGATATGAAGTTGGTTGTACTTGGAACAGTATTTGATGTTGCTTGTTAAGGAGTATTTTGTATGTTTTATAGGGTTTCACATTAGGCAAAGGTATGCAAGATTTGCAACAAAAAATTTACTGCGCTTGACAAATAAATCTTACTATGCCTTTTGTTCTATATAATTTCTCTGTCCAAACTGATTATAAGTTTGTCTTTGGGGGTTTTGATCATCAGAGCCTATTTGACGACGTTTATGTTCTTGATGTCAGTATGTTATTTAATTTGTTGGATCATATAGCTTGTTAAATCTTTTCCTACCAGAGAAAAACCAAACAACTGAAACTATCATACGGTGATAGCTTCAGCTGTAAGATTTACATTCAGGAAATATATGCTTCTGTTAACCACTAAACTGAGAGTTTCTACTCTCTGCTGTTTGTATGATTGTTGTGTATTAAAGAGATCCATTATCGATATTCAATTGACTGTATGCTGTTGTATCTTCCGAATGTCCATACAGCTGCTCGTACATAGCATGAGGTCTTCCCCACTGGTGAGGGCCCATCCGCCAGATTCTCAGTATCTCAGTATCTGGGGATTTTTTAGATCCACACCAGAGAGGTGTTCTTGTATTTATAGGTGGTTGTGATGAGAACCTACAACCCTTGGAGGACGTGCATTATCTACATACAGGTCTATCATCGAATCCTCCAACAAACCTACATTACCTTCTGTTGACTTATAGCTATTACAACATTTATTTAGGACGTTCTAGAATCCGTTTGATAAATATGATCCTGTTTTATATCAATATCACCAGGCATTGCTAGGGAGGATGAACCTAATATAACAAGGATAGCAAAATTGTCTGTGATGGAGCAGTTGCATTTGAAATTCCAGAAGCAATACAATAATGCTCTCTTTAGATTTTGTGTTAATGCTAGAGGGAAGATCTTGTTGAATGAGGTTTCTCTGGTAGAAATATCTCATAAGCACCTAAACCTCAAGGTAATAGTGGAACTAAATATAGTGTTCTTGAAGCTAATATTCACCACACCATTCTTCTATTAACCATAAAATGACATGAGATTATAAATGTGTTTATATGCTATGCAGGATGCCATAGATTCCCTGATGAAACGAAGAATCACTCTTGTCATCGATCGTAGGCTTTCAATAGTCAAGAGTGTAAACACTGTAGTCGTTGCTTCGGATGGTCAAATAGTCGAAAGTCGCATACATGAATGGCAATTTATCCAAAAATGCAATGAATGCTAAATAAACTAATAATGGAAGCAGAGAACTTTTGAAACTGCCCAGGAAAATAGAGACCACAAACTAGCTGATATTGAAAATGATTTGCACCGGTCGAAGATAAATAAACTTCAATCTTTGCAGATTCATTTATTTATATCTTTATTAGGATGATCTTTACATCAATGTATTGTTGTTGTTGTCTTCTACCATTACTATATAATTGAGACTCTCAGTTGCATAGTTGCATTGCTCAGAACCCTTTCATGAATTATGTTGATTGAATTTAAACCAAAAATTTCATTTTTGACCCTTCTGTTGGGCCCGTGCTTGCACGGACATATCATATTTTTTACTATATAGAAATGTGACCATTGGGATGACCAAGGGTATGGCCGTAAATATGCTAACTTTCAAGGGTAAAATGATAAGCTTCTTTTTAAAACCAAACTACAGCTTTCCTTTCCATTCTAGATATTTCTCTTTCTCTCTCTCGCCGCAGTCCATCTTTTGGAGTCTATCTGAATCTGAATTCGAATTTGATTATTCTATTGGAGTTGATAAAATTGGGAGTGTTCATAAAGAAATTCGGCCTATATTCCATGTTCAGATTCTACTTCTTTAGAGGTAGAGGTATGGACTGCGTACATCTTACCCCCCAGACCCCACTAGGTGGGAATACACTGGGTTTGTTGTTGTTGTTGTTGATTCCATGTTCAGATCTTTTCCATTATTATCACTGATTGATAAAATATCTTGATGCAGGTGTTGCAGAAAGCAAGTACTAATTCAACCATGGAATGTGGAAATAGAGAATTCAGAAGGTGAATCTTGATATCCTTGTGTGTCCTAATGCCTGGCGACCCTTACATGCCTCTACCAAATGAAGAAATCATAAGAAGAGTGTCAAAGCAGGTAATTTGGCTTCTGATATGTGCCTCTTTTTTTCGTTCTCTGGAAAACCTTAGTACCCACATATTCTTGTGTGTGTTAGTGGATGATAGAAGATTAGAAAGGAACAATTTATGCCAGGGACAAATCGTCTAAACTAAATATCGTCAATTACGCTCTTAAGCTGGAGCATAGATCAAATTAAACCATGATTTTACTTAATACCAACTCAAGGTTGATGTATCAATTTGGTGTTGATATCAGGTCAATAGTTGGAGAGGGGAATGGAAGCTCAAGGTTACATGAGCCATTATTTGTGTATATATCTAGCAAAACTAAATGAATGAATGATCACAGTGAGTTGATTTTGACACTTTATCCAATAAAGTTTCAATCTTTATCTGATTCCTGATAAATCTGAAGCTTACCCATTTCATTTCACTCCATATTCTTGTCATTTACACAAAATTTTTCTGTATTTTTTGGTCTTAATTTTAAGCTCGGATTAGTGTCATTATGCTCTATTATTAGTGTTCAACATTATTACTCTTTTGGGTTGGAAGGCGAATTTCTTTTGGTTCTTTATACTTTTGCTTTCTATGGGGAAGTACATGGTTTTAATGTGAATCTTAATAGCTCGATTGGTTGGCTATTCGATGTATGACGAATCTTAATAGCTCGGTTAGTTAACCGCCCCTTTGTTGGTGAGGTCATATAAGATGAATCTTAATAGCTCGGTTGGTTTACTACGCCAACTTTCACCTTTTCGGTGAGCGCATGTAAGGCGAATCTTAATAGCTCGGTTAGTTGATTACCTTGATGAGGGTTGCATTTCCCACCTTGTAGTCCTCTCTCATCATTTTCCCTTCCAAAAAAAGAAAAATTATAGTTTTATCTATTTGGTACTATTCTTGTACATCTTACCAAATGACTCCTAAGTGTTTACTGAATTATAAATATTATGAATGTATTTAAGTAGTACTGATTAATTGGGAATGAATCTATGTGCAAGCATATATATTATACTCCCTTTCGTTTCAAGTTGATTGTGGTGTTTGGCATGACAAAGAGTTTATGAAAGTTAAAAAAAAAAAATTTGAATCTTGCCGTCATAAATTAAAGATATGTTGATTGTATTCAATCTTTTTTTTTTTAATTTAATGATTTTAAACATATTATGTGCAAAGTTAGAATTAAAGAGTTGTCAAAAATGACAAATAACATTTTAAAAAAATTAATTAGAAAGGAAAGTAGGACAAAAAATTCAAACGGAGGGAGTGCTTTTATTTTCTGCTATTTGATAAGTATCTTCCTTCAATGATTAGATCTGTTTTTTTCTTTTTGGCTAAATGATTAGATCTATTTGTAATAACAGTTAAAACCAACTTATGGTAGTTTTAAAATGAAGTTTTTGTTGTTTTTTTATGTAGTTAGCTCCTTTATAAGGAGAATGACTGGTTATGACATGCACCAAATTAGTTAGTATCAGGCTAATTTAATGAGTCATTAAGCGACCAAGCATGTAATGAGAAGTTATTATTAATTAAAAGCACCCTTTAGAATAAGCAGTGAACTAAATTCAGCACATTTTCCATTCCATTGTTCCTGATGCTAACCTCTAAAGATGCTGCTTTTCTTTTCTGGCACTAACTTGCCCACTGTAAGAACTCCCCAGTAGTATGATGGCAATAACATTACGTGCTTTTTTTCATCTGGGGCTTATTCTATATGACTATATCTCAGTTGCCTGCATCATGTGCTCATTTTATTTGCTCTTGGTAACTGCAACCAAGAGACAAAAAAGATATGCTATATGCTGTCTCTTACTCTTGGACAATGGTTAATGGTGTTAAGAGCAAGTTTCTATGGTAAATCGTGTTAAGAGTATTACTGAAAAATGCATGATACTTTAGGGATAACTGACAGGATATATGATTTCAACTTGGTTGATGTTGATGTATCTCATTGTTACTGACTTCAGGGGGTGAAAGAGTGTAAATCAAGCTGGAATTGGTTTTATGATGTCTCCAATGTACCATCCAGCGATGAAGATTGTCAGACCTATCAGGAAAAAACTGAAAGTAAAGACAGTGTTCAACATCTTAGTACCTATGTTGAACCCAGCAAGAGTGTCGTTTGCTGTTATAGGTGTATACAAAGAAGACCTGGTGTGTTTTTGACTTTGGTTACACTAATATCATACATTCTATGAATGTGAATTTAAGAATGTTGTAACTCAATTTTTTTAACTCAGGTGCTAATTTTCTGGTGTTATCTCCCTTTTGTCCTATGGTTCTTGCTTCCTAACCCGTTATAATGTTCTTCTTAGTGCTACATTCATTTGATGAATAAAGCATCTCTTATTATAGGTCCACAAAATGGCTAAAGCAGTGCAGAGGTTTGACATGAAAAGAGCATTGATTGTTCACTCGAAAGGCCTAGATGAGATGAGTCCTCTTGGTATGGTCCTTTTCCATGCCTCTAATATATCTATTGTGTTCAGAAATTTCATTCATGGTCTTTTTTATTGTTGACTTTGCTTGTTTATTTTGACTAATTACATCTGGGCACTTACATCCTATTACGTATGACAATTCGTTTCACAGGCCCTGGATTAGTCCTTGACGTCACACCAGACAATATTGAGAAGTTCTCCTTTGATCCATGTAAGTAACCAGTTAATATCAAGATCAGTTAGAGCTTCTTTTTTTATTTTAAATTGTTCTTGGGTGCAAGATTTCTTAATCTTATTGCTTCGCACAGATAACCAATGAATGGCGCTCTAAATATACATTGCAGAACTCTGAACTAAAGACTGCTGCATTATGATTGATGTCTTTTTCAGTAATCATTTAACATTCTCTCTTTGAAAAATTTTTCTGACATGAGTATCCTTCAATAGTGGACTTTGGCATCCCTCGCTGCACTCTTGAAAGTCTGCAAGGTGGAGGTCCAGAGTACAGTGCGGAGATGCTCAGACGTGTGCTCTCAGGAGAAAAAGGGTCGATTGCTAATGCATTTGTAAGTTTCTTCAATAGGTTGTCAGGAGAAATAGACATAGCTTGTTTCCGTTTTCAATAGCTTCCTTTCACCTCGAAAGTTCTTACGCTATCTATCAAATAACTCCACAGGCACTAAATGCATCAGCTGCTCTCTTGGTAAGGGTGGAAGAGATTTGTCTTGATTGCCCTTTCAGCTGAAAATAAGTTAGAGTTTCATTAGTGTATCTGAAGCTACACCTTTTGATGATTCTCTAGATTTGCAAGAGCAGATGTAATGATATAATCACATCTTGGATTTTAAATTCACTATCAAAGAAGATCGCAAACAGTGTGATCTACTAAAAAACTTCTAGGGATCTCTGGATCATTTTGGAGTAGAAGTTTGATCAATCTAATGGAGCAAAGCTATAGCACCTACAACAAGAACATTACAGGTTAACACAAGGCAATAATTGCATTGCAGACGACCAGTGGCAGTTTGGAAATTCTATCTTTATCTAAGGGCAAAATAACAATTGAAGTCATCAGTGATAAAAAAGGACTCTAGAGTATCCAGATTTGATTGGTACCACGTGTATCTGGATGAGGTGCACACCATAAAATCCTGGAAGACTCTCGGTGCACAAGCTGCCTTTACTATGTCAGCACATTGTAGGTGGTGTCTTACTGGTACTCCTCTTTATGTATGTCGCAAAAATTGCATGCTATTCTTCTGTTCATTCACTTCACAGAAAAATCTAATTTTAATAATTACTTATTGCTGCAGAATAATTTGGAAGACCTTTACAGTCTTCTATGTTTCTTGCATGTCGAGCCATGGTGCAACTGGGCATGGTAAGTTCAGATGAATTGATTCTATTCATTTTTCCAATTCTCTCCCTTTTTCTACCGGTTAAAAAGTTCGTGTAACACAACTGAGGTAGTTCTGTTTTCCTGTTTACTCATAATTTAGGTGGAGCAAGTTAATACAGGCCATATGAAAATGGTGATCAAAGAGCTGTAAAGTTGATCAAGGCCATTTTGAGGCCACTGATGTTGATTCCTTAATTTGTGTGTTGGCAAATCCAAATGATATTCAGAGTCTGCTTCATAGAGTAACTTTTCTATTTTTCTGTTGATAAAACTGAACGTGAACCTGAAAAATTTTCAAGTGAAATCTATTGACTTCTATAAGAAACTATGACATGGTTTCTCCTTTCATATTGCTGTCACTATACAATGTCTATAACTGCCGTCCACATTAAGTAAGATATACAAGAACGACAACAACATACCCAATATGATATTAAGTAAGATTTAATTGATGAATATGTGCAGCTGATATTCAATATGAATATGTGCAGCTGATATTCAATATCTAACCAATTGCATTATAAAATAATATTATTTGACATTGTAAGAATGTAAGGCATTTAGAAAACAAAAGAGAACACTTGGATATGTGAAATGTATTTGATGATACATACTAACAGACAAGTCACAAGCCTGGATTTTCACGTTTTTGTTTGTTATCTTATATTTACTTTGTCATTAAATAGTACTCCTCAAATAATAGAGTTGTGTGTGTTAAGAAACAAGTAGGTAAGTTTGAAAAGTGATTCTCCTTTCGTCCCAATTTTTGTGAAACCTTTTTCTTTTTTAGTTAGTCCTAAAAAGAATGACATCTTTCTAAATTTAGTTACAATTTAACTTCAAACTTTTCATTTTAATCTTTTAATGAAATGATTTATAGTCATAAAAACTTCTATGGCTTATTTGAGATCATAAGCTTCAAAAGTCTTCATTTTTTCCTTCCAAATCCATGTCCAGTCAAACACCTTCACATAAATTGGGATGAAGGGAGCATGAGGTTTTTTCCGAAGATTATTCTTCTTATCACTTTGGTGGATAATGCACGAGTCAGGGTATGACGACCTTGCACTTTTTGTCCATAGTGTTTGCCCTTTAGCTTTATATATGCTTTCATTATCTACTTGTTTCATTGCTCTTCCATTTTAAGATCTACATCTGTTCGTTCTCATTTTTGTTGGTGACATGGTAAAGATATATTCGAGTTTGATAAGTTCATGTTTTGAAGCCAGAATAGTTGGTCAATGTTCAACTCTTGGTCAGGTAGCCTTGCTGGACTTTTGGAAAGTGAAGCTATTTTAGATCTTTTTTTTTTTTTTTTTTTTCATTTTTTGAATAATGGTGGTGTCTGGCTAGCTTGAATTAGGTACCTGCTATCTCCGATCAGCGCACATCTATCTGGTAACTCTTCCCATGTAGGCTTGGGCTGATGGGAACCAATCACTTAGAGTTTTTTCCCCACCACGATCCTTACCCTGGTATCCAAGGTTTCACACAAACTTCATTGATCACTTAACTACATCCTAAACTCTTTAACTATATTGAGTTTATTACAATGATGAATGGGCAGTAGTGTTGTTTTGCTATTTCAACCATTTAGGTAGAATCACTTTCCTCTTAACGGTGAGAACTTCTTATCACCTTCGAGTTGGAGAAAATTGCACTAGTTATAAGACAGTGCATCTGTTACAATAAGAGTAACCTGCTGCTTAACCTAATATTTTGTTCTACTATCAACTCAAGATTGTTTAAGCTTATTTGGCTGCAATCTCTCACAACTTGAAAGAGCATATACATACATACACTTTGTGTTCACAATAACCCACATCTATTTATCTTCCAAGTTGATACATCTTTCTTTCCATATGTTGACAGGAAAGATTGGAATATATTGAAATGGACCAGCAGGAACACACACTAGCAGTTGAAGACATGAAGGTGCAAGAAGTGATTATGAAATCAGATCCTTCTAAAGATGATACCATCATATTAACGAAGAGTAATATGTTTTATATATTTATGTTTTGCAAATTAAAATTCTAATCAGTATCAATTTAGCTTATCTTACATACTAAAAATATCCTTGAAAAAATAATATACTTCTGATAGCTCTTGTGTTGATCTTCTTTAAATAAAAGTCTTTATCATATTCTATACTGCATGAAATTTTAACACATCATTCAAAGTTAACACCAAAATGTGAATCATGGTTGAAAAGATGAAAAGAATATGTTTTATACTCAGATTTTAAACTTTTAAACTAATTTAATCATTAAATTAAATTTAATAGGTGTTTGATCGTAAATGGTCAAGAGATTGATTATAACAGGAAAATATATCTGCTATTGTAGAATTTATAAATATTATATGCACGAATATAACTAAGTAACTGTCACTATGATATATGAATGTACCGTGAGCATTCAATCGTATGGTATTTTCATGGTTGTATAAAACATACATTTGAGATCTTGTGATATGTTCATGATAGTGATGTTGTATGTTGAAATATATTTATTTAATATAATATGCAATAGTTAGTTTATATTGATCTTTATATGCAACTTCATAGAAAAATTACGTGTTAGGCCCGTGCAACACACGAGCATATCTATCTAGTATATATATAATAAAGGAGGGTAGTCTAGCCTAAATATAAACAGGGTAGTCTAGCCTAAATATAAACCAAGTGGTATCTTGAGAACTATCTATTTGAATTCTTACAACAAAAAATTATCATTTTACAACAAAAAATTATTTTGTTGATTATTTAAACATTTACTATTATTTCTTATTTCATATCTATATATATAACAAAGGAGGATAGTCTAGCCTAAATATAAGTCAAGTGACATCTTGAGAACTATCTATTTGAATTCTTACAACAAAAAACTATCATTTTACAACAAAAAATTATTTTGTAGATTATTTAAATAATTAATATTATTTCTTATTTTATATTGTGGTAAAAACAAATAAGATCGATTTCTATTGGATGAAAACTATTATAATTTTTATTGATTATTTATTTAATATTATTTGATATTGTGGTATAAACAATTAAGATTCATTTCTATTTGATGAAAACTATTATAATTTCATGTACTATTATATTATACATGAAAATGAAATTATAAATCAAACTAACTTGTCATTAATAAATAAATATATTATAATGACTTCTTTGCTTTCAAAATGAATTAGGAATAAATATTTCTTAATAATAAAAATATCAATAAAATTTATAGTAGTTTTTATATGATGAAATATTGGTGTGAGTTATTAATAAATTAGACTATATGTAGTTGATATATTACAAGTTCGGAATCATAATGTGTCATTACTTTTAAAAAATGACCAATCTATGCCTTTTATATATATATATATATATATATATATATGCTTTGTGCACTTTTTTAGTGCATAATGCTTTTATATTTTAACGAAAGGCGTTCAAACGACATTAAAGGGTAAAGTTCAAATTGTACACTTATTTAGTGTACAATTCATTTTTTGTATGTACTGTGCACTTAGTGAGTGCATAATTTATTTATTTATAAACTGTGCACTAAATAAGTGCACAGTTTATTATTTTTAACATTGTGCACTTATTTAGTGCACAATCTATTTATTTATAGATTGTGTACTAAATAAGTACACAATACATTTATTTATCTAATTTTTTGCATAATTACGCACTATACGTACTGCCACTATATTATTATTATTATTATTTATTATTATTATTATTATTATTATTGTTATTCTCTTATTATTATTGTTATTATGTAAATAAACTCTCTCTCTCTATATATATATATTAAGATTACACACATTTTTAGTGCACAATTTATTTATTTATATTGTCCATTTATTTACTTTTTTTTTAAAAGATTATCTTCAATTTTAACGACACATATTATTTTCTTAGAATAATATAATATATCTTCAGGAAAAAAAATGGCATTAATGGCCTTATGATTAAACCGGCCTGAATGGAGGAAGTTCATACAGGAGGATCCACTTTTGACACATAGCGCAATCAACAAGTTGTGCTATTTGTTACTTCATAATCTATATATAGTTTCTTATTCGTCCACATAATATACTGCATGTCAATGACCGGATGATGCGAACTTATAATTCTTTTTTCTTGGTTAAAAAGGCAGACTAATCGATATTTTTCTACCTTCACACATCATTTAAAAATTTTACTGCTAAGAAAGAAAAAAGAAAAACCTTAGCAAACAATATAATTACTTCGTTAACAATTCCTTGCACAACAATTCATCAAACTTAAATACTAACTTCAATTGTGGCTCTACCCATGCTTATAATTGACTTCATGTTTGTCCAGCTCTTTTTTTCAGTAAGCAGTTGCTTTTTGAATTAATAGATTGATTAAGCTCAGTTTTATTGCAAAATCTGAGATATCAGTAGTAAAAGTCAATATTTACTCTAGTTTGCATACTGTTAAGATCATCAAGATGAGAAAAGAAAAATGAAAAAACTAACATAAAAAAGAGAGAAAACGAAAGGGTTGTAAATTTAAGCCTCCTATAATAATAATAACAATAATTGAGCAAAAAAATGGACAATATAAATAAATAAATAAATTGTGCACTAAAAAAGTGCACAATCTGAAAATAATATACTGTGCACTTTTTTAGTGTACAATTTATAAATAAATGGATTGTGCGCAACAACAACAACAACAACAACACTGACGGCGACAATAACAACAACAACAACAACAATATAGTGGCAGTACGTATAGTGCACAATTATGAAAAAAGTGGATAAATAAATGTATTTTGTGCTTATTTAGTGCACAATCTATAAAAAAATTAATTTTAGTGCACAATGTCGAAAAAAATGAATTGTGCACTTATTTAGTGCATAATCTATAAATAAATGGATTGTGCATATAAAAAATGAATTGTGCACTAAATAAGTGCATAATCTGAACTTTACCCTTTAACGCTATTTGGACGCCTTCCGTTAAAATATAAAAGCATTGTGCACTAAAAAAGTGCACAAAGCATATTTTGATGTCTTTTTATATATATGACATAGATTGATCACTTTTTTAAAGTGATGACATATTTTGGTTCCGGACTCATTTATTATAATAAAAAGAATATTCATATGACAAAAAGGATTTATGATTTCATTCAATATAAGTCAATTAAGGAAGCATGACAAAATTGATTGAGAAATATAAATAGAAAATGAATAATCAATTCACAATTATATACATATATATGGAAAAGAATATTGTACCAACTGTCAATTAATCTACATGTTTTAATGCCATAGCAATTAATCACTATATAAGAAGGCTCTTAGTAAAAACTAATTAATTTCTGTCATCACATGTTGGAGAAGATGAATTGTGCAAGTGATATGTATGGATGTGCTAACTAGAATCTCAAGTTACTTTGCGTATTGTTTTAGAATAGATTTTTCTTGATTTATCGAGTCAACTAAACCTACAGGTTATGCTGCATATGCATTTTATTTTCTACATATTTGATGAAAATTTTATGAGTAAGTATTCCTGTACTTTATGTTTTATAAAAAATATAATCTGTACTCTTTGAAGATTTAAGTTAGTGATCTTTTAATATATCATACGTTTTTAAAGACTTATAAAAATTTATCTTGGAATCGAAATGTGCAATGAGAATTTTAGCAATAACATAAAAATTTATACGTTATACATTAAATATGAAGAAACAGGGGCTTTGAGCTAAAAGTGACAAAAGAGTTTGAAAATGAGGTATAGATGACTCAAGTCTTAATAATCGAGTGTAGGTGACAATTACTTTATTATGGATTGAGAAAGTTGGGTAAGTTTGAGAATAGCCCACAAGTTTTTAAATTTACACTTTGATTCAAATATTTACCTAATATAATGAGAAACGGAGGAAAAAATGTGCATTTCTCTATCTTCTCATCCATTGTTGTTTTCTCTCTCTTAGCAATTTTTGTTGTTCATTGTTGCTGCTACTTTATTCATCATCTTCTACTTCATTATCATCATTTTCTACTTTATTATCTTCATCTTCTTCTTGTAACCATTGTTGTTGTTGTTATCGCTACTGCTGCTATTTGACCAATTTCTTAGGTCAAATTTTGTTTCATACATCACTTTCCACTTTGGCATTACTTCACAGGAGACTTTGGTAAGTCAAATTATAATTTTTAGTTGAATTTGTCATCTGGGTAACTGTTATTGTGTTATTGTTTAATAATAGATAACATACGAACATAAATGCAGCATAAGAGAAATTTATTTAAACAAATCTATCATCTGTTGCGATAAATGAGCTATCTGTTACAATGGAAGACACGTGTTGAATTCATGTTTATGGTTCTATAGTGTCGTAACATGAATCAAATAGATAGGTCATCTGTTACAACAGACTAGTTATCTATTGCAATAGGGTAAATATCTATTTTAACAGATTAGTAATCTGTTACAATAGAACCTGAACTCGATTCTAACAAACGTGTCATCTGTTACAACAGGGTAAATATCTGTTGCAACAGATTAATAATCTGTTGCAATAGAACCTGAACTCGATTCCAACAGATGCGTCGTCTGTTGCAACAGATGTATAGTCTATTGCAACATGTGATTTACCTGTTACAACAGATGATTTGTTTGTTGAAATCACTTTCGAAGCATAACTGAATCCCAACAAGTAAGTAATCTGTTGCGACTGATTATTACCTGTTGCAATATATTACACATCTGTTAGGATTCATGTTACAACACTATCAAATCACTATTAAATTATTTTAACCAATGACTTTATTTAGGCCCCACTAATGGAGGAATCAATAACAATAGGGGTGGATTGTCATGGTCAATGGATCGAGAAGAGCAATCGATATGCATGGTGTTGAAAGAAGGGTAAAATGTTAGAGATGATAGCTATGAAGTCCAAAGTGATTTTTTGTATGATGATTTTGTGAACTTAATCATCAACTATTATGGACTGAATTATCAACCGTAAGAACTCATCATCAGCTACATGCACAACTCCTTTGAAAATAAGAGGGTACTACCTTTCAAGATAATCGATCAGGTTCGGTTGTATGTTTATCTTAGTGATTCATATAGCTGGTGTTAGGGGTATACGTGGTTGAAAAAATGAGAGAGAATGAGAACTAGAAGGTAGAAGAGCAACAACAACAAGACATCTTTGATGATCTAGACATAAACATTCCATATGATGATCAAACACCCACGTCCATTGATGCGACCAATACGGTAGGTAGTTCTTCTCGTCGACACAGTCTGGCAATCGTTAAGACATTGAGATTGGATTTTACAAGGGAATGTTATTCAAGAAAAAAAAAGAACTATTTACTACTTTGTTTATTTCTTGCTTGAAAAAAGATTTTAGAATAGTGTAGGTGATTAATTCGAGCAAAGTCTTTTGCTACAAATGTGCTAATCCAAATTGTAAGTGGTGGTTGAGAGCAGTGAAGTACTTAATTTCTGATAGATTCGTCATTCATAAACATGAAAAGTATCACACATGTGATTCGAAGCATATTTCGGGCCAAAATCCCCACGCCACGGTAAAGGTCCTTGGTGAATATTTTAAGAATAGATTCCCCAATGGAAAAGGCCCTTCTACAAGGGTTATGACCAATCAAATCCTTACAAAATGTGTGTCGTGGTCAGTTATTGGAAGATATATACTACCATGGGGATTTCCAAGCACTTGGTTAGGGGTACACACGAGCATGGGTGTGCAGTTCTCGATGCCTACCGTTACATGCTTGAGTCCACAAATCGCAGAAGTAAGACAGCATTGCATGTTGATGAAAACAGAAGGTTCAAGTACTTTTTTGTATCCTATGGTGCTTGGATTCAAGGTTTTCGACATTTGGGAAAAGGAATATCCGTCGATCATACCTTCTTGAGGAGTAGGTATAGTGGAGTTCTGCTAGCGGCGGTAGTGCAGGATACGGAGAATCATATCTTTCTTGTCACTTTTTGTGTAGCGAACAAGGAATGTGATGCCTTTTATGTATATTTTTTGAACAACTGCGAAGCTGCGTTGAATATACTGAAGAGTTGTGTTTTGTTTCTAATAGGCATCCAAGTATTCCAAAGATGGGTTCAGTTTTTTTCACTTCAGCTCACTTGGATTGTTGCATCAGGCATCTTGGAGAGAACATTCGGACCAACTTTCACAACGAAAGGGTCATGACCCTTTTTTATAGAGAAACTAAAGCATATATTAGAGCGGAGTTTTTAGACCATTTCAATCAAATAGAGGATATACATCCCAAGGCAATAGAACATCTCGTACGTGTCGATTTTGAGAGATGGAGATACGCATTTTGTCCGGCAAATGGGTACATTCTTATGAATTTAATGTCTTGTTTAAGTTACACGTTTAGTATGATGTTTTATTAAGTGATTCTTTTGTATTGGTACAACATTTTGACATCAAACATAGCTGAATCAGTGAATTCATTGTTTGGTGACGAAAGAGAATTTTCCATCGTGGCTCTGCTTGAAATAATAAACAAGAAGTATGGCCAATTTTTTCACGAAAGACGTGAGGAGTTTGAGGACACAGGAACCCCATTTATTCTAGAAGCGAAAAAAATAATATCAACGAACATCAGTTTGGAGAATAAGTTATTATTTCATCAAATAGCATATTACAAGTTCAGTATCAACGGTCATGGCCATGTTGCCACGTTCGATCTTCAAACAAAATCTTGTACGCGCAGAGTTTTTGACTTGGACAAAATACCCTGTCCACATGCTATGGCTGCAACGCTATGAGCTCAATACGGTGTAAAATATGGAACTAAAATTTATGAATACTCCGCTCTATATTATTCTATAATGACTTAGAACTACCCCCTAGTTGTCACATGGTGCTTACAGTCTCGAGGGACCACAAGCTAACTCATAAGTTGGTACCTGCTGTGAGCACTGGATAATATAATCATGAATGCGGAAGAATAACTGAAATACCATAAGGTTTTATTAACTGGATTCAAAACTGAAATATAAATCTAGAAAGGAAACAACTGTTTGGATCTGAGAAAATACTAATAAACTGAATAACTATCTGACTGTAGTATCTGAAAAGCCTCTAAACTAAATACTATGAGTTGATGGGACATGCCCCAACTAACTCCAACTAACTAACTAGACTGAAATCATGAAGTAAATAATCCGTCCTCGGATGATCAGGACTCACCACTGCTACTGTGCTGCTGATAATTTGAGAATCTAAGTACGACCGGGAACTGAGCGTCAGCACCTATGATATGAGATATCATAGCGAGAA
The DNA here is from genome assembly GCF_002878395.1 of Capsicum annuum. Classification (NCBI taxonomy): domain Eukaryota; kingdom Viridiplantae; phylum Streptophyta; class Magnoliopsida; order Solanales; family Solanaceae; genus Capsicum; species Capsicum annuum. The sequence goes on along the minus strand of NC_061111.1, from coordinate 212,315,802 downwards.
GAAAGGTATGCGATCAGTACTTTGAATATACTAGTATGCTAAATGAGGTAGGCTGACATGCAAGGTTTCATGAATAAAAGTAATAAACTATCTGAATATACATGTAAAACATGAAGTACTGAGTATAGGGCATGAAATATATGATACTAGAGATATGTAAAGCATGTAAATAATGTATACGCATGAGAGTCTGTAAGTTCTAAAAATATGTGAAAAGATGTAGACACTAAGGATGCATGACCAAGCATATAACATGGACTGAGTAAAATTTGTAAACTGAAATACTGAAATGACTGACATCTATATGCTTTGGTGAAGCAACACTAAGACTGAATAACTGAACTGGAACTTTAACTGAAATTGAATATGAGACTGTGGGAGGTATCATCTAACCAACATTCCCCAATCTGAGCTAATCGGGGTCCAACCTGTAACCCCAGTTGGAAGGGTGTTAATACTGTGCCACGGGTACTAACGCTGGCTATGTGGATCTACTAAACTGATATAATGTTCAAAGGACTAAGGATGTCAAGCCTGAACTGACGGGTAACCCCTGCTAGATAGTCAAGCCTAATCTGACGGGTGACCCCTGCGAGATAGTTAAGCCTAATATGATGGGTGACTACTCATATCCTATGCTGGCTATGTATTTCAAGAGTATGGGGACTACTACTAACGACTCTGCCTATCTGACGGGGAAGCCTCCATCCCTACACTCGTTCGGTGCTAAATCCTACTGTAATACCCCAAAAAATCCAAACCAGTATTAGAGCCATGTACCAAGCTCATGCATAGTACATCATGGTTCTTTTATAATTTTATGATTAAGTTAGATGTATATTAAGGATTCAAATAAATCCCAGCTATCAGACGAATCAAAACATTCCTTACTGATTGAATTCTTGAGAAGGATATTGGTATAGTCAACATCAAATGAGCATATATCTTATTATACTTGGAATTTTTGAGCTCATGACCTATCAACAGATATATAATTGAATTAGATTTTCAACGATACTAATTTTTCCTAAATCTGATATCGGAGCAAAGAGTTATTCCTATTTTACTCCAGCATGTAAGGCTGAAAATATTGTGAAGACATTCGTGGAAGCTTACTACATTTGTGACGCCCTATCACGAAGGTTGTTAGCCTTAGGCAAAAACCAGCTCCTAAGTGATGACATTCGTGGTAGCTTACCACATTTTTAATGCCATGTCACAAATGTCGTCAGCCTTAGGAAGAATCCAGCTTCTGTGTGATGACATTTTTGACGGCTTACCACATTTTTGACGCCATGTCACAAATGTCATCAGCCTTAGGCAGAATCCAGCTTCTATGTGGCAAAATTTTTGACGGCTTACCATATTTTTGATGCCATGTCCCAAATGTCATCATCCTTAGGCAGAATCCAGCTTCTGTGTGACGACATTTTTGACGGCTTACCATATTTTTGACGCCTTGTCACAAATGTCGTCAGCTATTATTTTCAGCAACTGGGAATTTATTTCATAAGGGTATTTTGGTATTTTCCCTTCACTTCCCACGACTTATAACCCTCAAGGAACGTATTATCTTCCATTCTCTTTAGTTAAAACATCTCAAAAAGCCCCCTCTTACACTCTCAACCACAAGATTAGAGTTTCTATCAAACTCATCTCTCAAAAGCAAGATTCAAGCCTTTTTCCAAGATAATCAAGAATTAAGTTTCCCAATCCAAGAACTCTCCAGCAAATCATCAAGGTTTCCTTTCTAAGGTATGCGTGTGTTTATTCATGGACTCCTTTCGTCCATAAAGTTCAAGAATCCTTTTCTAAAACTATATATTATGGTTTTCATGTTATGAATGGATTGTTGATCATGTTTATATGTTGAATGATGCCAAGATAGAATCTTTATGTGTTATTATGAATCTATGACATCATATGAGTTGAAAACATGTCAGTTTGATTATTTATGATGAGTAATTGTATGATTTACACCTATGCCTAAGTTGTGCATGTAAGGTGTTTGATAAAATACCTAAGAGACTAGAAATCATGCATTATAGCTAAATTGTGACTAAGGGAAGGATTCATGATAGTCTTCTATGATTCAATGTCATCCATGTTGATAATGTGTCTTGTGAACACTGTTGGATTACTTATGAACTAGTCTTATGGAATTATGCTATGCTTACTTGCAAAACCCACTCATGTACAAGATGTAGAATACCCATGTACTTTATGAAATTCCCCAAGTTATGATATTATGGATTGTGGTTGTAATATGTAATGAGCATGATATTGAAAGCTATGCAAGTATATACATGTTGTATGAAATTCTCTTCCATCAAATAGATTGTTGAGAACCATGCTTAGTATGAAATCCCTTATTTATGATATTGTGGATTATGGACTCTACTCTTATGATCAAGTCAGTCATGTGTGTCAATTTCCTTCCATTGAGTCCTGGGGGTACTTGTACCCAAAAAATATAGTTGTGTACCTAGAGCCATGTCATGTTTTTACGATACTCTCAGTCAAGCCATGATCTATAGAAATCAGTCAGTCATGTGACTCAGGAAAACTCAGTAATCTCAGTAGTTCAATATTCTCAGTAATCTCAGTGCTCAGTAACCTCAGTAATCATAGTAAATCTTAGTAACTTCAGTACTCTTAATCAGTCCTCAGAACTCAGTACATTTTGTTAGTCATCAAAATTCAGTAAACTTAATTTAGCTCCGCTAAACAATACCACTAGTATCAGTTTAGCTAATCAATTCAGTTCAGTTATTCAGTTTAGTGTATTTCAGATGGGAGTAGGATTCAGCACCGAGTGAGCCTAGGGATGGGGACTCACCCACTAGAATAGGACTGAGATCCCTAGAAGCAATCCCTAAGTTCCAGAACTATGTAGCTAGCGTAGGTACGCGATGTCACCCGTTAGATAGGACTGACATACTCAGGGGTCACCCGTTAGCATATTTATATGTATAGGACTGATCCCAGGAGCCACCCGCTTGATTAGCACTGGATCCATAGTAGATGTCTTTACTGGTGGCGCAGTACTGATTCCCTTCCAGTCAGGGCAGAGATTGAACCCCAGTCAGCTTAGCTTATGGAATGTCGGTTAGATGAATACATCCTATAGTTTTAGTTACAGATTCAGGACTGTCAGATACAGTCAACTCAGTTCAGTAGTACAGATTCAGTACTGTTAGAGACAATCAATCCTTATCATTATAAATAGACTTCAAGATTACCCATAGTCAACTATAGTTAAACAGTATCAAAATCATCAGATTTAAAGATCACCCGCTAGATAGGACTGATCTCAAATTTAGTTACTCCATATAAAATATAACTCAGATAGTTCCATCAGAACTTAGACTATCAGATACAGTCGCTCAGTATCAGTTACATCGGTTATGCCGATCATCACAGTTATATCAGTTATATCAATTTTTTGAACTCATGTATCAGTCATATCAATTATTAGAATTCATGATATTAGTATTCAGCTTCAGGACTGTTAGACACAGTTAACCAGACCAGTTCTTCATAATTCAAACTATCAAAAATAGTCATTCATCTATTCAGTATCTCAGTATCAGTACACTCATGTTGTCAATATTCAGACTCAGTAATCAGTATCTCCATGAGTTCAGTTACAGTTATGTATGCATGTATGTATTCTCACATTCATAATTAGTCTACATTGTTCATGCATATAACCCTTTGCATTTAGCTTACCTCACTCGTATACTCAGTACATTCAGACGTACTGACACATTTGTGCTATGGTGATTTCTTTTATGTTACACCATAGGTTCAGAGGCACGAGCTCCAGATTAGCAGTAGCATTCCAGTGTTCAGAGTTTGCAGTAAGTCCTTCTCATTCGAGGATGATATGATTATTGCTACATTTACTATTCAGTTGCTAGATGGAGTTAGTTGGAGACATGTTCCTTCAACTCCTTATTCAGTTCAGTTAGAGGCTTTCAGACTAGATGTCAGATTAGATATTTAGATCTCATTAATTTAAGTATTTATGACTTGTTTTGGTAGTGTTATACCTTTTTCAGATATTTTGTTATCAGACGTTTATTCTATTCGAACCTTATGGCCTTGCATGTTCATGTTTTCCATATTTTATGTATATTATGCAGTATATAGGTACAAATATTAGTCATGGGTTAGACTGTGGTCCTTCAGGGTCATGAGCACCATGTAGCATTCCGATTTAGAAAATCGGGGTGTTACACTTACTCCCAACTGAAAGACACTAAAATACTAGATAGTTTTGAGTTCAATTGACTGATAACTGACTGTTCTGATGATGCTCATAGTATGTTCTAAAGACTATTTTGTAATGTATTGAGACTAGACTAAATAAGCAGCTATGGTTTTTGTGTATTCAATACCCCAAGACTCAAAACAATAATAGTAGCATGACACTAGAACATTGAAGGACATGGCATAAAGGCTTTCATAAAATATTTACTCTTGTAGGCATTTTATCAAACACTTGTATTTCATAGCTTAGTCAAATCATGGTAATATTGTGGAACTTATATAAATAACATGAATTTAACCTGAAAAGCACTAAGTCATGGTTTAAATCAATAGATGATAACATTAAAACATGGAGAATCAAATAGCATCAATAATTTCATTGAAACATGGTATTAAATCAAAGTTCATGGAGATTCATGAATGGAATCATGATTTAAAATCAATTAACTTAAAAAGATTACATGTTGGTAATTAAAATGGGTTACTTAGGCTCCATGGATGAAAGGAATTCATAGATGAACATCTAAAATACATGGAATGTTGAATTTGGAAGGATTAATGGAAAGTTCTTGAGTTTGACCTTGATTCTTGAAGGTTAGGGTTTTGCTAATTGAGAGAATGTTCTTGATTTTGGGAAAAAATTGAATGGAATAATGTCCAATTAGGTTATTAGGGACTTAATTTTGTGCTTGGGGCTGATTGGGATAAGGGAAAAGTACTTAAAAGCCCTTGGAATTAAAACTTGGAACTGACTGAAAATCCTAATTTTCTGGGCTGGCGCAACGCGGCGCTATCGCGCCATGTCACGAAATTAGAAAATTGAGAAAATGCACGGTGGCACGACGCGGTGAAATTGTATTGCCACCTTGTTTGCGACCTGGAAGCCTACTGCGATGCGTTGGTATTGCGTAAGGTCACTAGAAATTGATAATTCTGAACTGAGCCTATGGCGCGATGTGCCATAATTGCAGAACCACACTGGAAAATGACAATTACTATTTACACTAGCTCCGTGACACGCTAAATGTCAAAATGACGGTGTTTAACGACTAAAGCTTAAAATCGCCATAACTTCTTACTCGGTTATCGGATTTGGGCGAATTTTATATCACCGAAAAGCTAATTGAATTTCCTATGCAATGGCACTCTAAACTAGAAAATATGATTATATCAAAAATATTATATATGAATACTCATGCATTAGGACTTAGACTTTGCTAGGAAAATATAGGGTATTGCATATTCAGTGAAAAAATATACAATGACATATAGTGGGCATATTACTCCAGTGCCTCCTAAAAAATCTTGGGTTATTCCTACAGAGCTCTTAGAGAGATTAATACCTCCTCCATATGTTGACCCAAACAATGTCAAACTAGGAAGAAGGCCATATAAGAGGAGGCGTGGAGTCGAAGAATCATTTCCTTCAACAAGAAACAAGTGCTCCGTATGTAAGAGCACAGGTCACAAAAGAACTACATGAACAGATCGTAATTCACCATGATCGTTGTAATTGCAAAAACTTGTGTTGTTGTCTGTTGTGGACTTTTATATATTTAACTCATTGTTGTGAACGTAAATGTTATCATTTATTATGGAAAATATTCTTTTTAATGACTTGTGCATCAATAAAAAGAGGCAAAACATGAACTAAATACAGCATACCACATAATTATTTTTAACAGATTACCCATTTGTTGAAATAGATGGACATTAGCTGGAAAAACATAATATAGTTCATCAAACTAGAATGTTTTCCTCTAACAGATGTTAAATCTATTGCAACAGATGGATAATCTATTGACATAAACCCAATAGATGACCAATCTATTCTAACACATAGTCCATTTGTTGAAAGAACTCAAAATCCAAAATTGCTATTGTTACTGCTGGATTCAAAATTGATCCTTACCTCCAACCGTCGATATGTTAACATGTTAGAAGAATAAATGGATAAAATGAAAATTAAATAAGAAATAAAAATCCAAAGTCGATCAAAAATAATTTTTTCACTAAATGAAAAATAGAATACATTTGGTATAGATCTGATATAGAAAAATTAAAATACATACGCTAAAAAAACACACAATCTAATTATTATTATCATCATTATTATTGTCAGCTGGCCAATCGTCAACCAGCAGTAGCAGGGCCCTCATCAACCTTTGTATCTCTCTGAACATCCTTGCTCTCACGGCGACCAATTCCTTCTGTAGGTTGTTAACCTCCTTCTGAAGTTCCTGCATGGTGTTGCGTAGAATAGCAATATCCCAAATCAGATCAGACAATCTAGAATACACATTAGTTTGAATATAATACAACATATACTACCAACATGTAGATTTACACTGAAAAAAACTTACCTCAACGAGAAAGGAATATGCTCTTTGAATAGAAGTGGTTGAAGATGTAATACGAAAAGAGAAAATGCAAAAAATAAATAAAAGCAGAGTAGAATGATAGTTAAGGGGGGACCTATTTATAGAGGATTAAATCTGAATGTGTTAGAAAAAAAACACGACTGTTCAACTCCACTGTATTAATTATATTCAAACTGCTGGCTTTTTGTTTTCTATGAAAAGTCGTGACTTTTTCTTTTACATTCAAAATTCTCACCTTTTAAATTGGTTTGAGACTTAATAACAACAGTTATTGGTGAGCTGTTGAATAGATCGTCCATCTGTCACAATATATAACCCACTGGAGCAAGAGATTTATCATATGCTGCAACAAATAGAATGTATGTGCAACAAACGAGACTTTTATTGCAACATCTGTATTATCTATTGCAACAGATAGATCATCTATTAGAGGAGATATTTTTATTTCTTCTAATAGCTGATTCATCAGCTATAACATATAGGGAATATGATTCATCAACTATTTTGAATATGTTAAACAAAAGGTCATGACTATTCATGTAATACCTCATAATTATCTTGACTCAATTCAGCCCATAGTACATGTACAAGGGGCATAGAACTTGAAAATTTGGCTAAGTGTAAGAGGCTTAGTTTCATTTTTGGCCTCTTGATTTTGTTGGTTTTTAAAGTGACCTTCCTGACCCCGAAACGTTAGTTTTTGAGTTAATTCATGATCATGGGAGTTCGGAGTAGAGTCTCAAAAATATTTTAGATTTTTTGACTAGGTTTAGATTGTGTTTGGGTTGGAATTCCAGCAGCTCATCGCGATTCCATCGCGTCATGGTGAGTATAGCACCAAGAGGTCCACCGCATCGTGGTGGAGTGTAAAATGGCATTTGTCAGTTTTCAGTGTTTCACCATGATTTCACTGTGTCGCAGTGATGTTTAAGTTGGTAATTATCAAGTTCCAGTAACTCACCGCAATTAGCCTGCGTCACGGTGAGTATAGAAATGAGAGTGTCATCGTGTTGAGGTGAAGCCTTAAACGACATTACGATTATGAATTTAAATTTCCAGGGGGCATTTTAGTCTTTTCCCCTGGGCCTAAATCGTGAAAACATGAGATTTAACAACTGAAAGGGCATACTTTGCCCATATTTTCCAATTTCATTCAGCAAGAAACCCTAAGCTCTCATTTTATTCTTTAAGTTCAACCATTGATTCTTTACGAAAGCTCAATAATACAAGTTTCTCCACCCAAGAATGATTAATAACTTCAATTCTCTTGTAAGATTAAAACCTTAAGGTATATTAAATGTTCATCCATGGATACTTTTCATCCATAGAGTCCAAGAGTCTGTTTTCAAATTTAAAGATTTGACCTTTACATGTATTTATGAATTATATCGATGAATTTTGACTTCATATCTCGTTTACATGTGTTTTTCATTAAAATTAGTTCTTGCCATATTTGAAGGATGACAATTTCATGTTAATTCTTTAACCCCTGATTTTTCTATTAAAATTATGCTACTATCACATGTTTTAACCATCACCATGCTTTAATTCTATGACTACCATGTGTTTAGTGAAATGCCTAATAGATGAATTTTGAACAATGACTATTTATGAAGTTCTCCAAGTTGTATTATGGTTTCAAATGCTCTTATGTAATTCTTATTGATATTGCTATTGAGGCATAGGGGTAATGAATACCCGAAAACTTAGTTGTTTTTAGTATTTCAATTCAGTATTTTTTTTTGTATTTCAAACCTTATGGCATTTTCAGTTAAATTCTGCATATGTTCTCTATTATTTTATTCAATGCTCACAGCAGGTACCAGCATGGGTTAGCTTGTGGTCCTTTGGGGCTGTAGGCACCGTCCGACATCCAAGGTGTACTTTTGGGGCATTACAATTCACCTCTTTTTTTAATAGTCACCACATACCTTAATTAATCAAAATTGGTGACTTATTATATAAACATATTTAAAAATAAAAAGGTGAAAAGTCATGACTTGTAGCATTTGTTTTTTCTTGACGGGCAAGTAGTCATCTGACATTGAAGATGGTTACCCTTTGAGCCTCCATAGTATTGTCACTACTTAACGAAGAATAAACACTATCTAACATTGATGGGGTAGGAAAACTAAAGTGCATGCAGATGAATGGATCCACTTTAATGCGTGGAAGTTATGTAGTATTGATCAAGCTATCGTGATAGACACACATAAAGTACAATGATTTTGTGAATACAGTTTTTTACTGATTAGCCATTGATCCTTCAAATAAGATCCTGCATTTTACAATTTAGTTTTATAGGTTCGAACTGATAAGGCTGAAGGGTTCCAAGACTGTGGTGTTAATACCCTATTACAATTTAATAATAGTTTGCTCATATTTATATGTCAAGTTTGGAGAAGGGTTTAAGTTTTTGGCGGCAGTGTAAATATCCAATAGTGATTGGACTGATTTTAGTGGTGCAATGGACTTTTGAATTTCCTCTGAAGCCTCCCGCTATAGAAAACAAGAATGGAAAAGTAATAGAAATTTCTCTGGTCAAAATTTATATGGATGGGTTGCTAGAGGAGACTATTATACAACAAAAGATACTTGGGAGAACACCTGTGCAGGAAGGGGGAGATGGAGAAGACCATATATCATCTCAGACCTTGTTTAAGAGGATACACAGAGAAACAAGTAGGAACTTCTAGTGAATTTGGCTAATGAAATTGACTTGAGAGATGAAAAGACTGAATGAGCTTCAAATGTGGAAGTGTATCCAAATATTAAAATCTATCAGTCGTTCTTGAAAAAGAAAAATGCTCAAAAGGACTTGAACTGGACACTTTACTAGGGACTGTGACTAGTAAACGTGGCCTCAATGAAGACCCACAAAGTGCAGGACTATAACTCTAAGGAAGCATCTTGGCGAGCACAAAGGATTGGTGAGATTTTTAGTCAAGAATGAAACCTGAGCCAACAAATCCAGAAGTAAAAATAAGGGAAGCGAAGGCGCCAATTTCTGAAGTCTAACTTGCATCCCATGCCTTCTGTTTGTGGTTCTGATCAGGTCAATGGCAGCAGAAACAAAAAGGTCTGAAGTTGGGAAGAAATCCCATGCCTTGTTGTTTCCACTGTCCTTGACCAGACTAGAGCCATAAACATGTGGCATGGGCTGCAAGTTTAACTTGAGAAATTGTCAACTTGGCTTGATCCCTTATTTTTACTTCAGAAGTTATTAGTTTAGGTTTTGTTCCTAACCGAGAATCTTACCACCATCGGTGCTCGCAAAGCTGAAATCTTAGAGTTCTGGTCCTGCATTTTGTGGGTCTTCATTAAGGCCATGCTAACTAGTTGAGTCCCCTAACAAAGTGCACAACTCCAATCCACTTCAATATTTTTGTTTTCAAAATGGACTGATGGATTTTTATTTTTGGATAGACTTTCACATTTGCAGCTCAATAAATTTTTTCATTTTTCATGTCAATTTTGTCAACCAATTTTGCTACACTTTCCTTCCTTCCCTGTGTTTCTTCTTTAATAAGGTCTAAGTTGATATATGGTCTTCTCCAACACTCCCATCTTGCACAGTATTCTTCCAATCACCTTCTGCTATATTGAAGTGTTTATGGTTTGGTTAAAAACCAAACCAAACTGTGAACCAAACCGAACCAATTAAAAAAACTGACATTTGGTTAGGTTTGGTTTTAAATTTTTAAAACCGGTACTTATGTGGTTTGGTTTTAGTTTTACTCTAAAATAACCAACAAAATAACCAAACCGAACCGATAAAAATTATATTATATATATATATGTATACACACAATACATATGCATATATAAATTATTTATATATTATTCATAAATAAAATATAAATGCTTTTTATATTTTAAATTTTAATTATGAATTTAACTTTAGTCATAGAACTTTTAGTCATATGTCTCTATCTAGTTGTGGTACGTTATGAGATTCTATATGATTTTCGTACTTTGAATGACAAATGATACTAATTGTGAAAATTATCATGTTGTCTTATGGGATTTCATATGTGAGTTTTATTAGACTATCGATAATCACTAGTTTTGAACTTTATTTTTGGTCCCTATTGAGCAAAAAATTTATGTGTTTACCTTTTGGGCGGTTTATCATATCATTCTCTAATATGTAGTTTCTAAATACTTTTGTAGAAGTGTTCATATGGTGTTGTTCATGGCTTTACCTAAGTATAACACTAAATTGATATTTTAGTTTCAAGGTTGAGGAACAACACTCGGTTGACATCTCATATGTTAGATTGGATTTGTTTAAGAAAAATTTCAACTTTTATCATTATCTAAAGTTATAAACCGTAAAATCGAACCAAACCAAACTAAACCGACAAGAATCAAACCGACGGTTATTTTTATATGTTGATTTGGTTAGGTTTTAGAAATTTTAAAACCGACTAAGTTAGTTTGGTTATGGTTTTGACCAATAACCGACCCAAACCGACCCTTGAATACCCCTATTGCTGTATAATAGTCTCCTCAAGCAACCCATCCATATAAATTTGGACTAGGGGATTTCTATATTCATTTTCCTTCTTATTTGCAGTAGTGCGAGGCTTCGGAGGCCTTTCAAAAGTCTATTGAACCCTTAAAATCAATTTAATCACTATTTGAATGTTTACATGCCACTAAAAACTTGAATCCTTCTACAAACTTGACACATAAACTTTAGCAAAATCTTCATTACACTGTAACAGGGCATCGACACCACCTACTTGGTCCCTCAGCCTTACCAGTTCGAACCTAACTATCTTAACTGTAAAATGCCATATCTTGTTTAAAAGATTAACTCATAATAGGTAAAGGACCAATATTCACAAAATCAATGTATTGGATGTGTGTTTTCATGATAGGTTGATCAATAATACATACCTCTCACACATGAAGTGGTTTCTTCTACAATCCACTTATTCCTCTGACCTATCTTTACTCTAGCCTTTAATGCTGGTCAGACAAAAGTTGATCCAGTTTACTTCCTTTTAACTACAAACAAGAGTAAAATATTTGATGTCAAACAAGAGAATAACAAAAAGAACATTACAAAAATGGTAACACAAAATTGGATGAATCAAGAGTTGAACCATCTGATGCAATAGATTCCTTATTTATTCAACCGATAAGTCATCTGTTGCAACAGGTGATGCATCTGTGGCAACAGATGGATTACATATTGCAACAAATGGGTCATTCATTGGAATAAATAAAACCAACCTTGCTACTGGTTTGATTTCTTCCAACAATTGCTTCGTCTGTTCCAACAACTGATTCATCAGTTATAACAGTTGAGGAAACTGTTTCAACACCACCACCAATATCAATAACAATATCAACAATAAAGAAACACCACCATATATTCCAACACCATCAACAACACAAACACCATATGTTCCAATAACACCAACACCCCCAACAATAGCACCACCAAAGTAACAAACAAAAGACATAAAAAATAATACTGACAACAAGACTTTTTAAGTTTTCCCAATAGATGACTTTCTTTGCATATTTTAATAAAAACAACAGTTCATTCATTGAAGACTTAAAAGTCACCTTTTTTTTTAATTTTCTCAATAAATAGGAAACAACTAATGGGTAAATCAATAATAACAACAAATGTAAATATCTAATTTAAATAACATACAAAGAAAAAGACAAGAAGAAAAGAGTGATAGTAAACCATACCTACAATGTCAAAAAGCAAAGAAATCAGAACACTTATTTCAGTCGAGAAAATATATTGATCGATTGAGATCTGAAAGGATCCTTAACCAAAAGAAGAGAGAAAAGAGAGGAAAAAAGAAGACAATTATGATTACCTCAATGAAGAGAGAATAAGAATTTTGAATAAATAAGAGAGATGAGTTGAGTTAATTTATGACTGAAGGAGAGAATTCTAGATATGGGTTTTAAATATTCATTAATAACTTTGAGGGGCACGAGGAGATGGCGACATTAAAAAGATAAGATAAGACTACTCAATGAGGAGATTTTTGAGTTATCCAAGTAATATTTTTTACAGCCTTAGATTTTATCTTTTTTATCTCGGACAGAAAATTAGGAAATTGCTTCAAAATTTAAAAAAAGATCTCAAAACATATAAGCCATACTTTGCAACAGATGACAATTTCTGTTTGAAAATTTCCAACTGCTTAGTCATCTGTTACAACAGATGGCAATGCCTATTTGATAATTTACAATAGTTAGTTTATCTGTTGCAA
>NC_061111.1:212266134-212299895 GCF_002878395.1 Capsicum annuum | reverse complement strand
CTAAATTGATTAAGCTAGAACTAGGGGTGAGTTCATAGGGTCAACTAGAACTTCAATTGAGTCTTTTGGCAATTGTATGATGAGATGGTTAAAAATTACGCATATCTTTTAAAATTTTAAAATATAATTAAGATCAATTCGGGCCAAATTAACATTTTTAAAACTTATCATTCTTTTCAAAATACAAATCAACCCATACAAATCATCCCTTTGCGGGAAAAACATTTTAGCATTTCAAATCTCAAGTTCTCGTTCTTTTTTCTCTCTCAACAATACAGACAACAACTACTCAACAAATTGCTCAACCCTTCACAACATATCAATTTTCTTCCCATTTTTGACCACATAGGTGTTATTTTTAACTTCATTCTTGCTTGTATCCATTATTTTTTCGGTCTTCGTAGGTAACAGAGTTTGAGACTATTTGTTATTTTTTTTAAAAATTAGGTCTTTTAAGTTAATAATTAAAAATAAGACTTTTAGTTGTATTATCTTCGAGAATGGGTTTACAATTTTAAATTTTGATGGTAAAATCGTATGAAGAACTCGAGAAAACCATAGTTTTTGTTGTAGTATTTCATTGACTATCGTGGTATTGTTGGATGGTATTTGTGGTATTGGTGGTCAGGGTGGTAGTGGTGGTGGTCTTCGTGGTGGCACTAGTGGTTTTTGTGGTAGCTGTTGGTGGCATTGGTTGGTGGCGTTTGTGGTAGTTGTTGGCGGTGTTGGTATTGGTGGTGTTTGTAATATATTTTTTAAAATTTATGCATACATCAATTATAATGTAATTTTTCATTTTCTGTTGTTTTTAGGTAAAACATGTCTCCCAAAATAAATGAAAGTGAAAGTAGATCAACTTCCGACCACTTAACAAAAAAAACTATAACACAGAGGGATTCAGAGGAGCTTCTTGAACAATTGCAGCCAGGGAAAAGTGAAGCTGAGGAAAGTTATTAAAACAACATTTTGGGAGGTGGAAAAGGATTAATAGATGGTGATGAGGAAAATTAAAGTGAGGAGGAGAAAAATAAAGATAAGCATGAAGAGGAGAGAGAAAAAAGAGGATGATTATACATCACCAATGGGGCATGAATTAATATCAAAATTCCAGCATGAGGCTATCAAAACTATTAGTATTGACAGGTTTCAAGTTGTGATGCTGATAAATGACCCTACAGAACTAACTGATGATCTTGTACTTAAATGTCAGTTGAGGAAACCTTTGACGAATTTAGGAATATTATGAAGAATGAAAACATAGATGGTCTTTTTAAGAAGAGCTGCTTTGGACACTTTCTTGAGTTGCCTGAGGAAAACACTTCCTGTTTCCAAATAAGCATGGTATATGATCTTATCAAGCGTAGGATCAAGTACGTAAGGGATGATAAAGATTCAAAGAAGGGGGAAAAAGATGGATGAAATCTGGATCAACTACTGTGGCATGTTGATTTGTTTTGGCTTGAAAAAGTTTGACATAGTGACGTGCTTGAGATGCGATCGTCCAGAAGAACCTATCACCCAAAAAACACCACGCAAAAGGTCCAAGGTAAGTAGGACAGCCAAACCACCACCATCAAATAGTGGTAAGGCATTGTCCCAGCAACCATCCACCAAACTAGACCACCCACCAAAACCAACAAATGCAAGAAAAAAATATATGGGTTTTTGGACATTGCTAGACGTGGGTGCAAAGACAATAATTTGATAAAACATCCCAAGGATAAAACCATACCAAATCAGTATAGGGAGAAGTTATGCTTAGTTTGGTTTGCCCATTCCGTTATTTTGACAAGAGATGTCAACAAAGTCATAGAAGATGACTTATTGATGCTTGCTGAGGTTTTTGAGAAATTTAACAATTATCCCTGAGGATATGACAGCTACGACTTGAATGTCAAATATTTGCTATCCCCAAAGGCGATCGCATTATACGGCTTTCCTTAGGATTTCATAGTAAATTTAATCACTGTTTGTTTACTCATCCATTAATTTGTATTGAATAATTATTATGAATTTTTTTTTCTTGCCTCCCATTTACATTTTTTAGGTTTGGGCATCTGAATCCATTACGCACCCCTGAAAGTAGGTCAAGGATTACTCGAATGAGGATTCTCATCTAAGGATCCTTAGGTAGTTAGCTGCAAAGAGCAACATAAAAATTAAGGAGGTTGATCTCTTTAACTGTCCGGATAATGCAGTACATCTTATTTAAAGTAAAATAATTTGACTAAAAAAAGATATTGAAACAGATATGCCATCTTTTGCGATAGATGGGTCGTCTGTTACAATAGATTGCCCATCTACTACAACTGGTGCAACAGATAGGTAATATATTGCGACAGGCGATCCATATTTTGTAATAGATTAACCATCTATAGCTCTAGTTCTCTAAACCCAACTCAACAGATTACCCATCTACTATAAATTATCCAATAAGTGGGTAATCTGAATTAATCTATTGTGACATACAGATAAGCTGTTGTGATAGATAGATTATCTCTTGTATTAGTTGTCTGTGTTAACATGTAACCCAACTGACTGCAAATTATTACATGATTTAAATGTATTTGTCTTTTTTATAAGTTGTGCATCCATAGATCGTGCCTACTGAGCAGGAGTTGGGGATGACTTTTTTTATTACTCTAGGTCTTGTTGATACAATAGCAGACCCAACGGTGGAGTTAATAAAGAAAGAATTGACTGGAGAAACAACCATAAAAAGAGGATTTAGGCAAGGTCAGCCTAGTGTTGAGGCTCTTCATGACCAACCTACTGCAACAGATCCGGATTCTTCTTCTGGGGGTGTTGCTGGTGAATTTGTTGATGTTGGTGGCAGGCATGCTAATGCTACTGCCGGTTGTGATTTTTAGCATATTGATGATTAAGAAAAAATTAATATATTTGAAAACACCCCTTTTATAGGTCCCTCTCACCCTTACACCGGTCCCTCTTACCCTTACACCGGTCCCTCTTACCCCTCTTTACCCTTATGTTCTTGTTGCAAATACAAAGAGTACAAGGACAGTTAGGATAAACACTTTGAAAAAGTTGAGGCTATCACTAAAGCTATTGAGAAATTGAAATACTATCGCTAAAATTGTTGAGAAATTAAAATCTAAGAGGGGTGTCATACCATCCAAGAAGGTGAAGGAGCCATACACTCCTACAGTGGTGGTTGGGAGGAATAAAATATCTAGTATCCAAGTACTCTCCAATTTCAAATCCAAAAATATTACAACTCCTCCCTCTCCAAAAGTTGTTGAAGTTAAGGGGATATTCAAGAAGGTGGACATATACGAGGAACTTGGCGCCAAAGAGAAGAGGGATCTGTGATGGTCCAAGAATGCCAAGAAAGGCACACAAGATTACCCCAGCCATACCTTTTCCATCCAAGACTTTAGAAGTATGATCGATATACGTACGCAGTACGTGGATAGGGTAAGTTTACTTTTCCTAACTTAGCCTTATAATCTACTCCATAAATAAGAAGCTGCACAACAAATATGTCATCTGTTTCAACATATTTGTATTTTGGTATAACTTGTGGTGGTTTTTTTGCCATATATTACCCATCTCTTACATAAGTTGCGTTAGATGAGTAATCTGTGAACAGATTCAGAGAACCCTCTACAATAGGTAGACGATCTGTTGCGTCTTTCTACTATGTTTTCCTTCTTTACAATTACTAAACTATTTAAAAATTGACTTCTTATATCACATTATGTTGAAGAAATTCTCTGCCTCATGAGGGGAAGGCAATTAGCATACCCAAAATCTTATAAGTCTGCCGATAGAATAATGGACCTCGACTTCTACAAAAATCTCAATGATAGGTAATATGATCTCATTAAGCTAGCGTCAACTCCCGGTGGTAAGGGATTTGATTCTTTACTTTCTGGGTTCCAATGGGATAAAGAAATAATAAAATATATTAGAGGGGAGAGGCTAAATCCACACGGCAAGAGCTGGACCAAGGCAAAGAGGATTCTTGGAGTTATGAATGTGGACAACATACATTATCGAGTTGTTGAGATACTACCCGAGGAGGGAAATATCAAGGTTTATGACTGCAACTTACCTGCCTTGGATGAGGCCAATTTTTTTACCCACATGCATCCACTATTGAAGTTGTTCCCTATCTTGTTGAGGCAGAGTAAACTAATGGATTGTTTGCGAACGAAAGTGTTGATGAAGCAAACATGTGATTTTGAAGGTCAAAATAAGGACATGGACCTTCTAAAAAATAAAACCACTGCCGCGTGTGGGTCGCATGCTCTTGCACACATCGAATATTTGCTGACCGGCACAGAAATGGCCGAGCCAATGACCTTTCTATATGACAATGCTGTGAAAAACATACAAGAGGTCTGGGCTTATGGGGTACTAACTGGACGCTTGGTTCCTATGTATAAAGAAGAGCCTGTGAAATAAACATTCTTTTTATTTCAAGTCACTTCACTTTACATACTTTACATACATGGGTGTCAATTTTTTTTATCTGATGAAATTTGAATTTTTTACAATGCTACAGATTGTCCATCTGTTGTAAAATATATTCTATCTGTTCTAACAAATAACTTATCCGTTGCAATAGGTTGGTCATCTATTGCATTATGCTGATATTTCTATCTAAGTCTTATCTATTGCAACTGTGGGAAGACTTGTTTGATAATTTCCAACAGATGACCTATAGGTTGCAACATATGTCTAAATCTGTTTGACATTTTTCAATAATTACGCTTGAATATCTATGTGCTCAACAACACTAAACCAGTAGCAAATACAAATACACCATCATGAAAATTTCAGCAATTAGTCTTAAATATCCATGTGCCCACAACACCAAACCAGTAACAATAACACCAATAATTTAGTATTTTCTTGCTCGATTTTGTTTCTCTTCAAAAGCCTTGACTTTCTTCAACAAACCCTAGATTACCCGATTTGCTTGTGAAAGTTGTCATTCTTTATACCAATCAAAGTAATCACATCCACCCAACTTCTACAAAAATAAGACCACAATTACAAAATAATTACAAGTCAATAATTAATCAACTAATTTAATAAAAAAATTATCTTTGAAATCTTACAAGTAAAAAACCTACAACCTGGATATTGTTGAGTCCAAGAAGTCTTTAATAGAGCTTCATGACCACACTTACAATATCAAAAATCTTTATCACAAAAAATAGTGGAAGATGTGCTCGACATTGTCAAGCTCAGTTGGAAAAAATAAAAAAAATATGCAGAAAAACCAAATAGAAATGATTTAAAAAATTTGGATAGAGAAAAAAAGATGATAAAGAAAAAGATTTGGAAGGGTTAAATTTTAGGAAGAAGATTAATATATAAGACAATGGGGGGGGGGGGGGAAATGACAGTTGGGGACCAAATCAGACGCCAAGTCAGAAAAATAGGGGTTCAACGAGCCTTTGCTGCATGAATTACACGTGAGCCGCCAACAGGGCAAAAAGTACCAAATTGACACATTTGATGCCTATTTTATTTTAGGTGATTAAAATGAACACTGTCTACTTGATGCCTATTTTATTTTAGGTATTTAAAATGAACACTATCGATGCGTTCTGCCTTTTTTATTTCAGGTCACTTCACTTTACATGTAGTGGTAATTTTTTTTTATTTCTAATGAAAGTTGAATATTTATAATGCAACAAATTGTCCATCTGTTGTAACAGATATTCTACCTGTTCTGACAGATAGCATATCTGTTGTAATAGGTTGGTCATCTATTGCATTATGTTGATGTTTCTATCTAAGTCTATTTGTTGCAACAGTGGGAAGACTTGTTTGATAATTTTCAATAGATTACCTACATGTTGCAATATATGTCTAAATCTGTTTGATATTTTCCTATAGATATGTCGTCTATTGCAACAAATACCTTATCTGTTGTAATATTTGAATCTAGTATTCTATATCAATTAGTAAGTTCAAATCTAAGGATAAAATAAAATTCATAGACAAAATAGAATAAATCGAAGCCTTCAGAAATTATATGAAATAAATCAACAAATAAGTGAAATGTAAAAAAATTATTAAAGGTATAAATATCAACAAATACATCAAAATTTAAGTATTGATGCCAAGAATTTCTGAGGGGTGAGGTTATTACTTTGACAGTCTCAAGATATAAAGATCTACTCAATATGGACAAGTTGTTCTTTATCCGATGCTATGAAATTCGTCTTTGGTCATCGTGGATCTTTAATGTCTCTTGCGTATGATTTTTGTTCTTTCTGTTCTTTGTATTTCCATAAAAAGAGTAGAATATTATCAATGTTGTTCAACAGTAGCTTCTACAGTAACATCCATCTAGAAAGTCAGAATTGGTCAATGCTAATCACGGAGATACAAAAAATAGAAAAGGATAATTCATCTGTTTTAGCAAATCAAACTGGTCTTTCTCCTATTTTAAATTATCCCAAACAGATTATATTTCTGTTACAATAGATGGATCAACTGTTGGGATAAATTATAACATGAGAAAGACCTATATGATAATTTCTAATGGATAAACCATATGTTGTAACATATGACTCATCTATTTGGAAAACTGAAATGGTGGGAAGTCTTGATTTAATTTGTCCCTATAGATGACCCATCTGTCTTATCTATTGGTACAAATAAAACTGGTACATAGTGTTGTTTGATTTGCTAAAACAGATGAGACATATTTTGCAACAGATACTATATCTAATGCAATAGGTTAGTTAACTGTTACAACAGATGTATATATTTGTTTGATAATTTCCAGCAGATGTGTCAACTATTGAAACAGATATGTGTCTGTTTGTTAGTTGGAACAAATGATATATATTCACCTTCTTCAACTCGTGCTACTCTTCTTTGGCCATTGTGCATTGCTCAATAGTGCAACACACGGATAGAGGAGTTGCAATTTTGCTTTTTTGGATGCTTAATAATGCCTTGGAAATTTTCTTCTTTCTTTAGCCTTAATAACTAATGGAGTGGATGGATATAAAATCCTCTTTAATGGAATGACACCTCTCTTAGATGTCAATTCCTTTATAGAAGCAGTTAATACATTAATGACATTAATCACTACATCATGTTTCGCCTTGTAGTCTTGACATTTGCATGCAGAACATTTGCTAGGAGAGACAAAATTTGTATAACCAGTATGATCATACTCATAATGATTTGTTTTAAAAACTGTAGGAGGAGCATTATTAGCACCAACAGCAGCACCAATACTGTAGACACATAATTTTGTCCCTCTCTGAAAGCATTCTTACCATTTTACCCTCGTCTTAGTGTATGCCCTCACCCGTGTGATAACCCCTTCACAAAAAGACAAAAATAACAATTCCTAACTAATTTTATCTTATTCTAACAACCCCTCCCTATTAAAAATGACACATCACCATCACCACCCTAACTACCCATGTGATCCCCCCTTCTTTTTCTTGTCCACAAAGAAATAATATATGGGGGACCCACCAAAATTCTCACATCATAATAAATCCATGCCCATTATAAAAGAAAAATTCTAAGAGGGAAAAAGGAGGCTCATTATTTGATCATCATCTTCTCCACAATAACAACAATCACAAAATAATCTTCCTCACAAGAACAACAACAACAACAAAAAAAAAAGGGCGTCGGTGAACAGTAACCGGTGAACAGTACCCGGTGAACAGTAACTAGTGAACAGTAACCAGTGAATAGTAACAGCGTGAAAAGTGACGGTGAACGGGTCATTATTTGTCGAGTTGGATTGTTGCTGTTAAGGTTCGGCTCGAGGTTTTCGGGTGCGGACTCTCTTTATTCGAATAACATTGAGTTTGAAAGCTTTAAATTTAACATCTAATTCTTTCTTCTCTTTCATTTAATTCTTATGTGATTGTGATTGCATGTGATTTGATATCGTGGTTTGTTTATTGATGTGAACTGTTGGTGACATTTGAGTATGTGATGTGCTAAGCATGATTGGTGAATTTTTGTTATTCTCGATTGGTGGATTTTGTATTGAAATGGGTTAATCATGTGGTTGAGAATGAATTAGGGTGGGGATTAAAAATGGAGGAAAATGAATATTGATTAATTTTTATGTATTGATAACGTTGAACATGATAGAATGGTGATACGTTGAATTTGGTAGGCAAACGTATGCTGGGTAGGCAAATTTAGGAATAACGATTTGTTGGAGTGTTTGAATATGTGCGTGAATGGTACTTTCTACTTTATTGCATGAAAAGTTTAAATTGTACTCATTTGGTCGGGGAATACCCCGAAGGATTTGTATTGATTTATCCGGGGAATGCCCCGAAGTAGTATGTACGCAAAGGAGGCTCGTGATCAAGGCCCGGAACGTCGGGTGGAGTTTAGTTTAGTATTAGTTTAGAATAGAATAGGTTTTATATTTCAGCACCTCTTTTATTTTGGATTGCATAATTTGGACTGAACATTATTTTGGTTTGTTTTGAATTTTGTGTGATTTTTTTGTTTGCTTATTTTGTGTGTTTGTGTGGTTTGTACATTTATAATGTCAAATTAGTCGATACACTCCACCAAGCGACCATGGTCGAACCACGGGATCAAGGGGTGCCTAACACCTTTCCCTCGGTCAATAGAATTCTTTAGCCGAAATCTCTATTTGCAGATTAGTTTTTAGAGTCAAACTCTTTCGAAAAGTCTTTTTCAAAGGTGACTTGGCACACCGGATTATGCCAAGTGGAGACTCTGAATAAGAAAAAATAATGTAAATAATCCTTTTTTTCGAAACAATTTTTTTCATTTTTGTCACCTTAATAATAAAACCCTTTCGAACTTAAAATACATATCTTTTTTTTGGTCAAAAGGGGTGTGATAGCTCTGGCAACTCTGCTGGGGACCTTTTCAGAATTCGGTCTTATTTTTGGAGTCTTATCGGCTTTGTTTGGCATTATGGGTGTATAAACATTGTTTGTGATTATTGTTTGTGTTATTGTTATCACTGTTGTGCGTTTTCGTGCTCTTTGTGTACAGTATTATCCTATATGTTACCGCTTTTATATCTGGCATCATGTGTTTACCCCAGACCTTCTTTCTATAACAAGTCCGTAGTACACGTGTTGTACACGACCTCTAGTTGAGTCACCCTTATTTTAGGGGGGGAGCCGTCGGTGTTATGGAGTAGGTGGAAAGCAAAGCAGCCACTATCGACCATATGCTTCCCCGAACAGCCTTGTTAGTGAATCACAATGTAGGTCAGCCTTTAGGTCATGCTTATGTGCATCATACTAAGACCTAGCAGGACCCACATGGCCCTTTGTAGGAGACTCACCTCTAAAGCATCCCTACGTGCTAACTATTGCATCTTTAAGGGTAACATGGTCATTTAACGGACTGATTTGGAAAAAAAATATTTGTTAGGAGTAAGGTGTGTAGGCAAAAAACGAAAAAGAAAAAAAAAAGAAAAAAAGAAAAAAATAGAAAAAGTGAGTCGAAAAGAATGAATCAAAAGGAGTGTCGTAGTTTATTTTAGAGTTCTTTATGACTTTTGTTCTTCACGATCCAAAAACTCAAAAATATTTTTTTTACGTTTTGCATTTATCTTCTCAAAGTACCGTAAGTTCAACAAAAAAAAAGAAGAGGGTTTTGTTTGCCTTTTCTACTTATTTGTCAAAAGCAAAAATATCAAAAAGATTTTTCTTCATAATTGGTGGTGTCAGTCTTAGTTGAAGTGTCTAGTTGAAAATCCAAAAAGTTTTTATTTGTTTGTTTTTGGTTGTGTCCCTTAAGTTAGGGTCAATTTATTAGTTAATCGTTAATTGTCCAATTTGGATGAACTACGCACCCCTGATTCTCCTCTTTCGGGAGTGAGATACGTAGGCAGCCTATTGTTGGTTCGGGGATCTTATTTGAAAAATTCAAAAATATTTCTTCACTCTCCATTTATAGTAGGCGTTTCATATACGTCTTGAAAAGAAAACTACAAAAAAGATTTTTCATTTAATAGGTTCAAGTTTCGTTTTCATATGAATTTCAAAATCAAAAATCCAAAAAGATTTTTGTTGGTAATCATAGGTTTCATTTTGTATAGGGATGTTAAAGCCGAAGAATTCAAAAATATTTTTGTCATTTCTTTTGAAAATTTTTTATTTTTCTTTTCTTTTTAAAGCTTCAAGAGAAAGAAAAAAGAAAGAAAAAGAGTTTAATCGGCCATTTTGGCAAGACTTCATGAACTACGCACACCTGATTCTCCCCTTTCGGGGGTGAGATACGTAGGCGCCCTTCTTGGGTTCGGTGATCTTTTCAAGAAAAAAGAGAGGTTTTAAAAAAAACTATTGAACTCTAACCATTTGCTATCTCTTGTCCAGTTAGTTTAAGGTGGTTGGTTTGTGGCATTTTGGTTGGTCCACCATATTTCTCCAAGTCACAGAGGAAGTTATGGCCAACAAGGATACCGAGTTAGTTGCCACTAATTAGATAGGGAGTTCGGGGAATGAGAATGTAGGAGATAATGAAGAGATTCGGAAATTAAGGTGACAAATAATAGAAATGCATCGAGCTTGGGCTAATGGGTTGCCGCCTCCTCCAGTTCCCACTGATAATCTGGAATATCTTTCTTGCTTGCCTCCTGTGTCACATGCACAATTTCCCATTTTTGTTGATATGCCACAACATGCATCAGTATCGACTCTGGGGCAACAATATCCAACCACTTCTAAGGTTCATTTCCTCGCTCCCCAATCCAAGACTACCATATACTCGACTCCAACTATTGTTCATGCTTTTGTGGTGCCACCGCCACTTAAAGCTCCTACTTTTGATGTTCATCCACAAGTTGTGCCTCCCTATTCTACAACTTCTACTTTTGATGTTCATCCACAAGTTGTGTCTCCCTACTCTACAAGAGAGCCTGCATTGAATATTTTTAGTGATCAGCATTATGCTCTCAAGCCCACATTTAAGTCGACTGGTCCTTACAATTGCCCTCAACTGTCTGAATTTCCTCCTAACATTGAGAATCCTGTTATGACAGAAGAACAAGAGGAAATAGCCAGAAAATTGAGAAGTTTGGAACTGACTATGAAAAACTTGTAAGGACTTGGGGGGTACAAAAGTGTCTCATATAAAGATCTATGCATGTTTCCAGGTGTACATCTTCCTCTTGGTTTTAAAATGCCAAAGTTTGAGAAGTATTATGGACATGGCGATCCTGTAACACATTTGAGACGCTATTGCAACCAGCTAAGGGGCGCTGGAGGGAAGGAAGAATTACTCATGGCATATTTTGGTGAGAGTCTTTCAGGTTTAGCTTCAGAATGGTTTGTTGACCAAGACATCTACAAGTGGAATAGCTGGGATGACCTGGCTAATGAATTTGTGCAACAATTTCAATATAATATGAAGTTGATTCCTGATGAGAAATCCCTAACTAATATGAAGAAAAAGAGTACTGAAACTTTCAGAGAGTATATGATTAGATAGCGTGAACAAGCTGCTAGGGTGAAACCGCCAATAAAAGAAAGTAAGATAGTGGAGGCATTTATTCAAGCACAGGATGAAACACATTATCAACACTCGTTGCCTGCATTAGGCAAGCCATTTATTGAGGTCCTCAAAATGGGGGAGATGATAGAGGATGGAATTAAGACTGGTCACATTGTGAGTTTTGCAACATTAAAAGCGACTACTCAAGTAATTTAAAAAGGTTTGGGGAAGTGTGGGAGGAAAGAAGAATGAGGAAGATGCATCTGTCATTGCCGTTGGACAACAACCATGGGCAAGAGGACCATACCATAGTTACCTACGGGGTAAAATCCATAGTTTATGGCCAAGTTCCACAGAATCCTTCCCAAAATCCATTATATTCCATTCCCCCATCTCCATATCAAGTGTATAATGCACAACCATATGTTCAACCCCCATCTTACCCATACTGGCGTGCACCAACTCTGCCGAGTTTTCCTCCAACTCCACATATATACCGAAGCCCTTCTAGGCCTGGTTTTTAATTTAAACCAAATAATGAAATGAGACAGAAGTCGAGGGATAGCTTCACACTCATTGAAGAGTCATATGTAAGTTTATTCTAGAGATTGGTACAGCAGGGCATGATCACTCCTCTCCTTGGGTATACTCCTAACCCATATTCAAGAAGTTTTGATCCTAATGTATGATGTACATATCATTTCGATGTTCAGGGTCACATTATTGAAGATTGTCGTGCTTTGAAAAGAGAAATTGAAAAGATGATTCAAGATAAATCAATCATGGTGCAGAACATTGACAGTGAGGAAAACTCTAGTCATGCTGATATGCAAACCAGTGACTAAGATGTCAGGCTGAGCAATTGAGGAGTCACCCCTTTCCTTACTAGGAAGGGTTTTGGTATCTTATTTTGTTTTATTTTCTGTTCTCCGAATTATTTCAGGGTTGTAGTTCAGGATCTATCTTATTTTTTCCTTTTGTTGTTTATGTTCAAACTCTTCTATCTTTTGTTTCGACTAAATGAAGTGTTTCATTTTCCTTTGTGTTTTAAATATGTGTTGTTTGTTTGTTTTCTTTACATAGTACATTTTGTGTTGACTCTAGTGATATGACATGCTAGTGAAATTTTTAGCCAGAGCTTAATATCCAGTTTAAGCATGAACATTGAATCAGAGGGTTAAAGTTAGAAAAAAAGAGCATATAAGAAAATAGATAGAGTGCTGAGACATTTGGTGACAAGTTAAGGAAATTATTTTGAGAATAACAAGAACAACTTGGTTATCGATCGAAAGGCAAGTCCCAATTAGGTCAAATAATAGATGTGTGATCCCTATATCAAGAGAAACAAAAAGATAAGCAGCTCCATGAAAGCATGAGTCATTCGATGTGAGGAATGAACAACAAAGGCGTAGTTTGTAGAAGAAGTAGTGACGCACAGACTCAATCTGCTTAAAAAGATGTCGCAAATGATCTTCATCTCTCATTTTCATATTACATGATATGTACTTGCATTTTCAAGGATTGAAATGACGAAGGCATTTCATTCTACTATCCAAACATCGTGTCATCCTTTATTTACCCCATTTGAGATTCAGTCCTATTTTATTTCATACCCCTCTTTTGGAATCAATATAGTCAGCAAAGCTCAAAAGAAAAGTGTCGAGCAAAATAATAGATTCAGAAAAAGTTCAAAAAAAAAGAGAAGAAAAAAAATATGTCCAAAAAAAAAAGTGTCAAGACAAATAGAGTCAGAAAAATCCAAAGAGAAAAGAGTCAACAAAAGAAAAAAATTAGAATCAAGTGAAAGAACAAGCTTCCAGAACTACACATAACCTGATTCTCCTCTCTCGAGGGTGAGATACGTAGGCTGCCCTACTAAGGGCTCGGTCCAACCAAATAAATAATTTAGAATCATCCGGTCAAAAGAAACTGGGGCATGAGTTAATCCTCATTTGTTTGTGTCAATTCCAAAAGTTGTAAGTCCTAACCCACTTCAAGTGTCGTTTGAGCCTCATGCCATCCTTTCTTTCTAACCCTGTCCAAAAGCTAAGTTATAACCAAAGAAAGACCTTCAGATTAATCCTTGAGAATGTTAAGTCTAAGCATGCAATGGATATGATGACGCATTTTGGGAACTACTTGTCTTCCTCAGCATAAAGAATTAAGACAGAAATAAAATATGAGAGAGTCTTATTCGTGAAAACTCTCACAGGCACCGTAAGGCAATAGTAAGTTGAGAGAGATAAAAATGAGAGAGTCTTATAAGTGAAAATTCTCACGGGCACCGTGAGACGATTGTGAGTTAGGAGAAATGAGAATAAGAGAGTCTCATTAGTAAAAACCCTCACAGACACCATAAGACAATGGTGAACCGAGGAAAAGACCTTTCAAGGTGTCACTAGCAGAATGAGGTGTGAATGCAATTGGCCTAAGAGAGCAGCTCAGTTTCAAGGCCATTAACTCAACAATAATTGGTAGAAAGTTTGAATGGAAAGATCAGGTAGCTTAATCCAAAATACATGGCATAATCATTAGAGTTGACTGTCATGTCTTGAAAATTTTTTCATTTCTTTGTTTCAAATAGGGACACTCATTGTCTTTTCTTTCTTTTCTTTATTTTTATTTTGTTTTCTTGAGTCAATTGTACAAATAAAAGTCATTGTCATTTTTCTCTTGTCTTTCAAGTCAAGTTCGTGTCAAAATAAGTGAGAAAGATTTCAAAACTAGCTACCAGCTTCTTCAATTGCACAAAGCAATACAAAAGGGCTAGCAGATGCTAAAGACATGATTGTGATCCAAAACAAGGCATGCAAAAAGTTTTGTCAACCGAAAATTCTGGGAACTCATGAAAATACCAAGGTTCAAAGGGTTTATCTGAGAAGCATGACAAAACAGGGATATTGTATTTGTTTCAGAGTCACTCTTAATAATCTGAGTTCGGGTCAATGATACATCAAGCCAGTGACACATGCTAATGGTTGAAAGCAAGATTAAATGCGACTGGGGCAATAGTGATTTCCACGAAATCCAAAGCCGTAAATCAGCCACCATATTTTTAAACTAACAAGCTTTCTTTGTATGAAACAGGAACACATGTTACCTTCGAATCAAGGATTTCAAAGCCATTAACTCGGCAGTGAAGCCCCCAACCTAAATGTGCCGCAAGGGTCGGAGTCTCTGAATCTACTATGCCACATGGCCATTGCCAGCATACAATAAAAATCTACCCATATCGGCAAATACGGTTTCAGGATAAAAGTTTCTTGAACTCGCGCCTTCTTCGGGTAACCACCTAACCCTCTTTAAGCCCCTTCTTAAAACTCTATCAAAATATGCAGTCTCTGAAACCATACTCTGAAAACATAATCTGTTATGGCATAAATACATATGGTATCGTTATACCATTGACTTGCAAGTCACATCTCTGAGCCATTATTAGTCTATCATAAATCTCTGTATTCAAAACACAAGTTTTGAGACCAGCATTTCAATAATTTAATTCAATGAATCTTTCTTTTTTCAAACCTCATGTAAACACATACAATTCTTTCTTATATACACAAGAATATATTGGCATCAAGAAACACCCTGTAAATAATTTCAAATCATGTTCAACTGCCAAGATATTGCAAAAACATCTTTCAAATCACAAAACCACAATATTTAATTCAATACAAGATAAGGAGTTCATACATACACATATATAGGTAAATCAATTTAGGGGAAAAGACCACAAGGCCAAAGCAATAGTAGCATTGAAACTTTCGAAATGCATAATCAATAATATAGTTTTCAAAACTCCCATAAAATACATGCATCAAAACCTTTAAATCATGCTTTAACAATTTCAAGCCCATGTAGGTTTTAGGATAAACCCCACGTACCTCTATTTCGAAGAATAATGAATGATTCTTGAAGCTTACAGATTGAGGATTCCAAATCTCTGATTATCTTTAAAAACTCACGGTTTAGTTTGAAACCCTAATGGAGTTTCTTGAGAGGTTTTGATAAAAATAATCTTACTTTGGTGTTCTTGGGATTAAATCCCATGTTAGAGATGATAAGGTGTTGGAGAAGTACCATTTTACCCTTAATGAGATGGAGTAAAAATATAGCTGGTGCCCGATTTTATGGGCCACCGCGACGCGCCACTATCGCAGTGGCTCACTGGAAATTGACGAATGTGAAATTGGGATCCTCCACAATGCGCCACTATCACGAGGTCCCACTGAAATTTGACAATTGCTAATTAAACCATCTCCACAATGCGCTAAACACCAAAATGACTATGTTTTACGCCTAGCACATAAAATAGTCATAACTTCTTCACCGAGTGTCCGTTTTGGATGAATCTTATATCAACGGAAATCTTATTCAGTCATCAACGTAATGAAAAGTTAAAATCTATGGAATTCCACAGGGAAATAAGAGTAAATCATTCTAGAAGACAAAGTTTGACAATTTAGGGACAAAATTTAGCTAGGAAAAGTTTCGGGGTGTTACAATATCCCCCCTTGTGAACATTCATCCTCTAATATTGATTTGGGACACAGACAAGCACAATTTCATGAATACTAAGGCATAGAAAGAATAAAGCAAGGGTTGTACCTTCCATTTCATCATCCATTGGATCAAAAAGGTTTGGGTATCTAGCTCTCATGTCAATTTCTGATTCCCAATTCACTTCTTTAATTTTTTGGTTTCTCCACCATACTTTAACCGATGCTATCTATTTGTCCCTCAATCCTCTAACTTGGCGATCCAAAATTTCTACCGGATTTTCTTCATAGGATAAGGAGTCTATCACTTTGATTTATTCGACAGCCAACACTAAAGAATGGTCTTCAATACACTTCTTCAACATAGATATATGAAACACCGGATGTACAGAACACAAACTAGATGGCAATTCCAACTCATACGCAACTCCACCTATCCTTTTCACAATCTGATATGGTACTATATAATGAGGACTCATCTTACCTTTCTTTCCAAATCGCATGACTCCTTTCATGGGAGAAACCTTGAGAAACACCCAATCTCCAACCTCAAACTATAGATCTCTTCTCCTAACATCGGCGTAGGACTTATGGCGACTTTGAGCTATCTTAAGTCATTCTCTAATAACTTTCACATCCTTTATTGCCTGATGAACAAGATCAGGCCCAAACATCTGCATCTCGCCTACTTCATACCATCCTATCGGAGATCTATATCATCTCCCATATAGTTCTTCAAAAGGAGCCATCTTAATATTGGAATAGAAACTATTATTATATATGAACTCTATCAATGGAAAGTGCTCTACCCAACTCCCTTAAAAATCAATCACGCAGGCCCTCAACATATCCTCAAGGGTCTGGATGGTGCGCTCAGCTTGCCCATCTACCTGAGGGTGAAAAAATATGCTTAAATTCACTTGGGTACCTAAACCCTTTTAAAAAGATCTCTAAAACTATGAAGAAAACTGTGTACCTTGGTAAGATATGATAGACACAGGTGCCCTATGCAAACAAACTATTTTCTGTAATGAACAACTTAGCATAACCTTTTCCCGAATAAGTAGTCCTGACTGGTAGAAAGTGAGCTGACTTGGTCAACCTATCTACAATCACCCAAATGGAATCATACTGGTTTCGGGACCTTGGTAGTACTGTAATGAAGTCCATGTTAATCATCTCCCCCTTCCACAAGGGCAAAGCTATCTCTTGAGAAGAACCACCTGACCTCAAATGTTCCACTTTAACTTGTTGACAATTCAAACACTTGGCACCATAATTAGCCGCATCATACTTCATATTATTCCAACAATAAATAGTTTTCAAATCCTGATACATCTTAGTAGAGCCAGGGTGAACAACATACCTCGATGTGTGATCTTCATCAAGGATCCTCTTCCTCAGAACATCTACATCTGGCACACATAACCTACCCTAGTATCTCAAAATACCATCACCACCGATATCAAATGACATCTCTTTCTGTTGACCCATATCTTTCTTGATTTGCATCAAGATGGGGTCCTCAACCTGCTTTTCTTTAACTTCTTTACAAAGGGAAGATTTAGCTATCTCATGAACAACCACTCCTCCATCCTCAAAATCCAAAAATCGCACTCTTAGATTTGTAAGTTGATGAATATCCTTCACTATCTCCCTCTTTTCTTTCCCCATATGAGAAAGACTGCACATAGATAACCTGCTGAGGGCATCGGCTACCACATTTGCCTTGCCTGGATGATAGTGTAGGCTCATGTCATTGTCTTTTAAAAGTTCCAACCACCGCCTCTGCCTGAGATTCAATTTTTCTATGAGAAAACATACTGTAAACTCTTGTTGTCAGTAAATATATCAATGTGTACCCCATACAAATAGTGCCGCCAGATCTTAAATGCAAAAACCACAGCCGCTAACTCTAAGTCATGAGTAGGGTAGTTCTGCTCATGCACCTTCAACTGCCTAGATGCATAAGCCACTACCTTACTATGATGCATAAGAACACACCTAAGTCCCATTCGGGACGCATCACAGTATACAACAAAACCTTCTATCCCCTCCGAAAGAGAAAGAACAAGAGCAGTAGTCAACTTGTCTTTCAACTTCTCAAAGCTATTCTCACAAAAGTCAGACCAAAAAAACTTCAACTTTTTTCTGAGTCAACTTAGTAAGTGGTGCAGCTATGGAAGAAAAACTCTCAACGAATCTTTTGTAATAACCCGCCAAACCCAAGAAGCTCCGAATGTCGGTTAGAGTCATGGGTCTGGGCCATTTTCTCACTATATCAATTTTTTAGGGATCAACCTTAATCCCCTCCCTGGACACAATATGCCCCAAGAACGCAATAGCAGTCAGCCAGAATTCACACTTGGAAAATTTTGCATACAACTTATGATCTTTAAGAGTCTGAAGGATGATTCGGAGGTGATTGGCATAGTCCTCCTCGCTCTTAGAATATACCAAAATGTCATCAATGAAGACAATGATAAACAGATACAAAAATTGATGAAAAGCCCTATTCATTAGATCCATGAAAGCTACAGGGGCATTAGTCAACCCGAAGGATATGACAAAGAATTCATAATGGCCGTATCTGGTTCGAAAAGCTGTTTGGGAATATCTGACTCTCTAACTTTCAACTGGTGATATCCCGAACGAAGGTCTATCTTTGAAAAATATTTAGCACCCTGAAGTTGGTCAAAAATATCAGCAATCCTAGGAAGGGGATATTTATTTTAATCGTGACCTTATTCAATTGATGGTAATCTATGCACATACACAGGGAACCATCTTTCTTTCGTATGAAAAGTACAGGTGCACCCCAGGGAGACAAACTGGGGTGGATAAAACCTTTCTCTAGAAGTTTTGCTAGCTATTCTTTCTTTTTTAGCTTTGCAGGAGCCATCCTATATGGCGGAACAAAAATAGGACTGGTATCTGGCAATAAATCAATACCAAATCTATCTCCCTATCAGGTGGTATTCCTGGGAGATCTTCTGGAAAAACTGTTGGGAATTCATTCACTACGGGGAAAGGTTAAAGAGGAAGAATTTCAGCACTAGAATCTTTAGCCCAAATAAGATGATATAAGTAACCTTTGGAAATAAGTTTACGGGCCCTGAGATAAGATATAAACTGCCCTTTAGGTGCTAGAGAATGTCCTTTCCATTATATCACTAACTCATTTGGAAAAGAAAAGGTGACTCTTCGGGTCCTACAATTCAAGGTAGCATAGCACAAATGGAGCCAGTCCATCCCTAAGATGGCATCAAAATCAACCATATCAAGTTCTATGAGATCTGCCTCAATATCCTGGCTGAAAATAGCCACAACATAATTTCTATACACCCTCCTAGCCACTACAGAATCTCCCACCAGGGTGGAAACCAAAAAAGGTTCAGCAATCACCTTAGGCTCAAACCTAAAACCAACAGGCACGTATGGGGTCACATAAGACAAGGTATACTCGGGATAAAGTATTATATACACATCAAGAGAAAATATTTGCAATGTACCAGTGACTATATCTGGTGAGGCCTCTGCCTCCTGGTGGTTGGTCAAAGCATACAACCGGTTCCAACTGTTTTCGATGGCTGAAGTGGCACCTTTCTGAGGTGGTGGTGCAGATGAATTTGCTTGTGGCTTGGCTCCTCTATCATTACTCTTTGCTGCCAGACAATCTCTCTGGATATGGCTTGGCTGGTCGCATGAACAACACACCAAAATGCCAAACTGACATCTCCCTGGATGATTTCTCCCGCATCTCCCATAGCACGTATAGGACCAAAAGGTCTGGGCTACACTTTCCTGCGACTACTTACCCTGCATCCGGTCCCCTGACTAGACTAGAAATTCTAGGTGCGTTGCTCAGCTGTGGTTATGGACACTGGAGCACTAGTTGCCGACTGAGCATTTCCCCAATTCTTTTTTTTCCATTTGCCACCCCAATTGCCGCTCTGTTACTGACTATGAATCTTGTCTGTCGCTCTGGCTCTCTTTGCCTGCCTGTCCTTTTCCCTAGATTTGGCTATCTTCTTCTTCTTCTCCTTAACTTGCTGCATGTGGACTGACAGTCTAGCAAAGTTCATATCCCTGTTCAACATAGCTCCCTGACGCTCAAGCACCAGATCATCTGAAAGGCCGGAAGCAAACTTCCTCATTCGGGCCCTCTTACTACTCCTCATCTCAGAGACATAATGAGCCAGCTGATTAAACTTTAAAGTATACTACTGAACACTCATCTTACCTTGCTTAAGGTTTATGAATTCCTCTATTTTAGCTTCCCTCAGCTCTAGAGGAAAGAATCGGTCAAGAAATGCTTCCATGAACTCATCCCAAACTGTGGGCTCAGCATTGTTACCCTTCGTATCTTCCCACTCGTTGTACCATTGGTTCTCTACATCCTTTAGCTGGTATGCTGCTAGCTCAACACCTTCTACCTGATCAACATGCATTACTTTGAAAATCTTCTCCATTTTTTCTACGAACTCCTGCGGGTCCTCTTCTACCTTAGCGCCAAAGAACTTGGGCGGGTTTATTCTCATGAACTGACCCACTCTAGTAACTTCAGAAGTAACAGATGCCGGCCCCATATCCTCCGACCTCTGAGTCTGTGTGGTTACCAGCTGTGCAAGCATATGAATAGATTGTCTGAATTCAGCATTAGATACCTCTCCTTCATGAGGTTGAGTAGATTAGCCCCCGTCCGGGGAGCTCTGGGAGGACTGGTTGGTATAGGAGGTACTTCCAGAGTAGGAACAGGTTATGGGGTATGAGCTCTATTATGGGTCCACATCCCATGGGTGGGACGAACTTCATCATCCTGAGCATTAACGTTGGTGCGATGGAGAGGCATAGTTGGCTTTCTGAAAAGCAAAAGATGATTGATTAGAGGACATATTAGACTCTGAAGCACGAACTAAATCACAAGGAAGAGTAACATTCCTAAACGCCTAGTAGCCCCTTTCTTATAAATGTGGCGCGCTACACACCCATAAACAAGACTCTACCCAACGCAATTTTGCAGACACCCTGGGACCATGAACTGTGCTTTGATACCAAGTTTATCACAACCTAAACTAGGACCTGGCCGTGATGGACATCCCGAACCATGAAGGCCCGGAATGCCCTTCTCTATCTGGTAATCATGCACAACATTCATATAATAAAAGAAGATGCGGAAACATAATCTGCTATAGAAACATGGACAATTCTAAATTCAACATAATTATGGAAACTGCAATTCAACAACATCTAAATAACATCTAACTCAGTATGCGAAATCTCTACTATATGAAAATCTAACAACTGTCTAAAACTGGCACAAGGTCCCTAGTAGACCAAATTTGAAATAAGTGACATAATCTGAAAAGATAGGCCTTCTAGAATAGCGAAGGCTCACCACTGCATAGTCTGATCAGCTGTCTGAATTATCTGCTGCTTATCTGGACCCCTAGACTGTACCTCAGAACCTGAGAGGTTGAAGGGGAAGAGGGTCAATACAGATGTACTGGTACGCAGAGCATATCCAAAATAATTATTTATTATCTAACATATATGAGAGCAATTTAAAATAGTTCATAAGTATATCATGTAGTAAGAATTCACATGGGCATTTTAAAGACTCTGTAAAAATCATCTCAGCTCTGAGAAATATATGTTACTTCTGCGCTAGGTGGTATACCCTACAACTCTGAAAAATTCCATGGGCTATATGGAAACTGCCATTAACTCAGCAGCGAAGCCCCCAACCCAAGTATACCTCAAGGGTCGGAGTCTCTGAATCTACTATGCCACACGATCTTTGCCAGCGTACAATAAAAATCTACCCGTATCAACAAATATGGTTTCAGGCTAAGAGTTTTTGAACTCGCGCCTTCTTCGGGTAACCACCTAACCCTTTTTAAGCCCCTTCTTAAAACTCTATCAAAACATGCAGTCTCTGAAAACGTACTCTGAAAACATAATCTCTTATGGCATAAATACATATGGTATCGTCATACCATTGACTTGCAAGTCACATCTCTGAGCCATTATTAGTCTATCATAAATCTCTGTATTCAAAACACAAGTTTTGAGACCAACATTTCAATAATTCAATTCAATGAATCTTTCTTTTTTTGAAACCTCATGTAAACACATGCAATTCTTTCTCATACACACAAAAACATATTGACATCAAGAAACACCCTCTCAATAATTCCAAATTATGTTCAAATGCCAGGATATTGCAAAAACATCTTTCAAATCACAAAACCATAATCTTTAATTCAATACAAGAGAGGGAGTTCATAATTTATACTCTAAGCAATCTTAAATCTCAAAATTCATACATATACATATATATGTAAATCAATTTAGGGGAAATGACCACAAGGCCAAAGCAATAGTAGCATTGAAGCTTTTGAAATGCATAATCAATAATATAGTTTTCAAAACCCCCATAAAATACATGCATCAAAACCTTTAAATCATGCTTTAACAATTTCAAGCCCATGTAGGTTTTAGGATAAACCCCACGTACCTCTATTTCAAAGAATAATGAATGATTCTTGAAGCTTATGGATTGGGGATTCCAAATCTCTAATTATCTTCAAAAATTCACGGTTGAATCTTGAGTTACGAGGATTTTTTGTTTGAAACCCTAATGGAGTTTCTTGAGAGATTTTGATAAAAATAATCTTACTTTGGTATTCTTGGGATTAAATCCCGTGTTAGAGATGATAAGGGGTTGGAGAAGTACCATTTTACCCTTAATGAGACGGAGTAAAAATATAATTGGTGCCCGATTTTATGGGCCACCGCGACGCACCACTATCGTGGTGTCTCACTGGAAATTGACAAATGAAAAATTGGGATCCTCTGCGTGCGCCACTATCATGAGGTCCCACTGAAATTTGACAGTTGCTAATTAAACCATCTCCGCAATGCGCTAAACACCAAAATGATGATGTTTTACTCCTAGCACATAAAATAGCCATAACTTCTTCATCGAGTGTCCGTTTTGGACGAATCTTATATCGACGAAAAGCTTATTCTGTCATCTACGTAATAAAAAGTTGAAATCTTTGGAATTCCACAGGAAAATAAGAGTAAATCATTCTAGAAGCCAAAGCTTGATACTTTAGGGACAAAATTTAGCTAGGAAAAGTTTGGGGGCGTTACACCTCTGCCTGACATCTAAATTATGTTAACAAGCAGTTAGTTTCTACAAAATAAATATATAAGAAAACATTCCAAGTAACTAATTTCAAGAAACTAATTCACATTTCAAATAGCTCTAATACAATACGAGATATAGACAAGAATATTTTTATTACTATATAAATCATGGAAAAGTGGAAACAAAAAACTTAAACAATATATTACATATCAATCTTAAACAAGATACATAAAGTTAAATATATAGTACAAAGCATAAAGACATCAATACATAATAAATACAACCTACACAATTAATCCTCCTCTTCTTCTGAAGATTCTCCACTAAACCATTCACCATCTTCGGAGTTTTTCTCATCTCCTACCCACTCAACCTCTTCTTCTGCAATACTAACTTCTTCAAATATATTTTTTGGGTGATTCAAACCGTCCACTAATTCAACGTCCACTAGATGGTAATCAATCAATATTTTATTTTGATACACAGTCTCCAACACATTCTCAACTTCCACCCGGCCTATAGTCTTTGTTTTGATTACATATCACCAATCAGACTTGTCATTGCGTAACGAATAAGGAGCATAATACACTTATTTAGAATTTTGTGCTAGAACAAATGGATTGTAAATAGGATAGGACCTATTGTGCTTCACTTTAATGATGTTATGCTCCTTATGTACTCTTGTGCTTATTGTTCTTGGATCAAACCACTTACATTGAAAGAGGATAATTTTTTTTATTGGGAAACCAGTATACTCCAGTTCTAAGATCTCGTGTATGATGCCAAAGTAATCAACATCATCATCACCCTTAACCCAAACACCACTAATGTTTGTTTTCCTTGTTCTAGAGTGTTGTTAGTGGAATAGTTAAACCCATTTACTTTGTATTGGGACATTGTATTAGCTTCAACTGGACCCAAAGAAATATCTCTCAAGAGTTGATCGTATGCGCCTGCATTTGGTGAATGGTGTACCTAAAAATATTATACATATATATATATATTTTAGTTGAGGAATGTGTAAATGTTTAAACTTTGTAGAAATATTAATACACTTACGAACCTTATTTTTAAACCATGTTACAAAGGATGCATACAATTGATTTTCGTGGAATTGAGTCTTAAATGAACTGAACATCCAACATGGGAAACACAATTATTTTCTTTAAAAGAATGAGTAAACAAATAAGATTTTTTAAAATTTTAATCTCCTTACTTCAGGAAGGGCTCAATTTCTGGGCAATTCAGCATGACATACAAAGTCGTTGATTTGCGCTCCATGGGAGTGAGCTGGTGAGGTATGGTCTTTTTAGCCTTACAACCAAATTTATTGAAAATTGATATCGATTGCAAATGAGGCCCATTCACATCATCCTAATGACAATTCGGTCGGTTTCTTGAACAAGAAAATTTATCACAAAAGTAGTATGAACAAAATTGAGAAGTTTCTCTTGTAAGATATGCCTCAACTATAAAGCCTTCCACCCTATGTTTGTTTTTGGGACCCCTTTTCAATTTTCTAATTTCCCTGTACAATCTTAAGGTTAGATGTTTACTATATTTAAAAAAGATATGTATGAATTTAAATATGCTGCAAATGCTTACCGTTCGAATGGATACATCTACCTAGTTTGAACTGGACCGCCTAGCCGAGTTTCGTACATAAGGTGAATGGGAAGGTGTTCCATCACATCGAAGAACGCTGGCGGAAAAATATTCTCCAGCTTGTTGGTGATAACAACAATATTACTTTCCATTCAAGCCAGATGTTCTTCTTTTAATGTGGTGGCCATAAGTCTTTGAAGAACAAACTAATCTTTACTATTGGTTTCCATATGTTTTTAGGTAAACCAATAAAAGAAATTGGAAGTAATTATTTCATGAAAACATGAAAATCATGGCTTTTCATTCCATGCAAGATTCCTTGTGTCATATCAACCCTCTTTCCTAAATTTAAGGCATATCCATCAGGCATCTTAAAACTTTGAACCCATTCATATATTTGACACTTTTGGTCCAAATTGAATGTAAAACTAACCTTAGGCTTAAGAATATTGTCGTTGGGCCCCTGCTGTAAATATAATTCTCTGCGGTTGTAATATTCTGGTAAGTCAAGTCTAGCCTTAGGATTATCCTTTGTTTTGCCGGTGACATCCATAACTGTGTTGAACAAATTGTCAAAATAGTTCTTCTCAGTATGTATAACATCAACATTATTTCTAAGTAAATTATCTGGTCGATATTCTAACTCCCAAAATATACTTTGCTTAGTCCAGTTATGCGAAACGCCATATCCATTAAGCCCGTACAATCGTTCCTTGCTGGCTTTAGGAAAATCCTGAACTATTCCAAGACGTCATGACCAGACAGCCTTGGAGGTGAACCATCATGTTCCCTTCTATTCCTTCTGAATGCATTCTTGAGTCTCTTAAATTCAAGATCAGGTGGCAAGAAACAACGATGACAATCAAATCATGAATTTTTACTTCTATGTCTCAATGTGAAAAATTTTGTTTTTTCCATGCAGTATGGACAAGCCAGCTTTACAACTGTCATCCACCCAGACAATATTCCATAAACAGGAAAATCACTAACAGTCCACATTAGATATGTACGCAGATTAAAATTCTATTTAAGAGAGATATCCCAAGTTTCAAAACCCTCATGCTATAAAATTTGAAGTTCATCAATCAAAGGTTGCAACTAGACATCTATTCCGCATTTTGGATTACGCGGGCCAAGAATAACACAATTCAAAAATATATAGGGAATAGTCATCAATATTTCAGAAGGAAGATTATAAGGAGTGATAAATATAGGCCAACATGAATATGGAAAACCACCAACTGAAAAAGGAGAAAACCCATCCGCACATAATTGCAATCGAATGTTTCATGGCTCAGCTGCAAAATCTGGATAAGTTGCATCAAAATGCTTCCAAGCCTCTTTATCAGATGGATGACACATAACACTAGTGGGCCTTCTATTTTAACTGTGCCATCTCATATGAGGAGCTGAGCTATTTGAAGCATACAACCTCTTCAACCTTGGTATAAGAGATAAATAATGCATCGCCTTAATAGCAATTTGATTTCCAGTAGAACCACACTTATATCGAGAGAGCTGACAAAACTTACAGAACTCTAAGTTAGCATCTTCCTTAAAGTTAACATGCAGCTATTTTCACAACAATCAATTCTAACCGAGGAGAGACCTAACTTTGACACCAATCTTTTTTCCTTATACAAAGAATCAGGAACCTCCAAGCCAAGGTCAACTAACTCTTTAATAAGGTCTATCATTGAGTCCATTCCTCCTTCAGCAATATTCTAGTCAGATTTAGTACTTAATAATCTAATAGCAATAGACAAACGAGAGTGTGAACACCCGTCAAACAAAGGATGACTAGCAGCATGCAATTATTTGTAGAAATTCCCCACTTCGCTATTAGGAATATCTTCAACATTTTCCCTAAAGTCAACCTCGTGTTGTATCCCAAAAGCATCATGCACCATTTCTATCATCCAAGTATCTTTATATTCATTATGCCCTACAGACCTACTACTTCTACAACAACAAAGTTATTTTGCGCAACATCCCCATGAATACCACGCAATCTTAAAAAGTCCTCGTGAAACCCCTTTCTATAAAGATTTTTCTTTACATCTTCTTCACTTAAAATATTTATACCATCACATCTAACACATGGACAATGAATAAACTGATAACGTGTCCAAATATCAAGTATCTTAGCATGTTCAACAAATCTTTTGACACCTTTAACAAATTCCTCCCTAATACCCATTCTATTATCATTGTTCCGTTGATATATCCAGCTATAATCATGTTCCATCTACGCAATCAATCAGATTCAACTAATTATATCAATTCACAAAAATTTTACCATTTTCAAGCAACTAAGTCACCTAATAAACCACATTAAAAACAAAAAAATCCCCTTTAAAGTCCCTAGACTTCACCATTTTCAAGCAAATAAGTCACATAACAAACCACATTCAAAACAAAAAAATACCCTTTAAAGTCCCTAGACTTAACCATTTTCAAGCAAATAAGTCACCTACCAAACCAAATTCAAAACAAAAAAATTCCTTTAAAGTCCCTAGACTTGACCATTTTCAAGCAACTAAGTCACCTACCAAACCACATTCAAAACTAAAAAATACCTTTAAAGTCCCTACACTTAAACATTTTCAACCAACTAAGTATCAAAACAAAACCATATTCAAAACATAAAATCCCCTTCAAAGTCCTTAGATTTAACCATTTTGAACCAACTAAGCCACCAAACAAACCACATCAAAATAAAAAAATCCCCTTTAAAGTCCCTACACTTAACCATTTTCAACAAACTAAGTCACCTACCAAACCACATTCAAAACAAAAAAATCCCCTTTAAAGTCGCTAGACTAAACCATTTTCAAGAAACTAAGTCACCTACCAAACCACATTTAAAACAAAAAAAATCCCTTTAAAGTCCCTACACTTAAACATTTTCAACCAACTAAGTATCAAAACAAAACCACATATAAAACATAAAATCCCCTTCAAAGTCCTTAGATTTAACCATTTTGAACCAACTAAGCCACCAAACAAACCACATCAAAACAAAAAAATTCACTTTAAAGTCCCTACACTTAACCATTTTCAACCAACTAAGTCACCTACCAAACACTAAGTCACCTACCAAACCACATTTCAAAACAAAAAAATCTCCTTTAAAGTCCCTTGACTTAACCATTTTCAAGCAACTAAGTCACCTACCAAACCACATTCAAAACAAAAAAAATCCCCTTTAAAGTTCCTACACTTACCATTATCAAGCAACTAAGTCACCTACCAAACCATATTCAAAACAAAAAAACACCCTTTAAAGTCCCTAGACTTAAGCATTTTCAAGCAACTAAGTCACCTATCAAACCACGTTCAAAACAAAAAAATCCCCATTAAAGTCCCTACACTTAACCATATCCAACCAACTAAGTATCAAAACAAAACCACATTCAAAACACAAAATCCCCTTCAAAGTCCCTAGACTTAACCATTTTGAACCAACTAAGTCACCAAACAAACCACATTAAAAACAAAAAAAAATCCCCTTTAAAGTCCCAGAATTAATCATTTTCAAGAAACTATGTCACCTACTAAACCACATTCATAACAAAAAAAATCCCTTTAAAGTCACTAGACTTAACCATTTTCAAGAAACTAAGTCAACTACAAAACCACATTCAAAACAAAAAAATCCCTATTAAAGTCCCTAGACTTAAACCAATTTCAAGCAATTAAGTCACCTACCAAACCACATTCAAAAGAAAACAATCTCATTTAAAGTACCTAGACTTAACCATTTTCAAGCAACTAAGTCACCTAACAAACCACATTGAAAACAAAAAAATCCCCTTTAAAGTGCCTAGACGTAACCATTTTCAACCAACTAAGTCACCTACCAAACCACATTCAAAACAAAAAAATCTCCTTTAAAGTCCCTAGACTTAACCATTTTCAAGCAACTAAGTCACCTACCAAACCACATTTAAAACAAAAAAATCCCCTTTCAAGTCCCTAGACTTAACCATTTTCAAGC
The DNA here is from genome assembly GCF_002878395.1 of Capsicum annuum. NCBI lineage: Eukaryota > Viridiplantae > Streptophyta > Magnoliopsida > Solanales > Solanaceae > Capsicum > Capsicum annuum. The sequence continues at coordinate 212,271,172 of NC_061111.1, read as the reverse complement.
AACTAAGTCACCTACCAAACCACATTCAAAACAAAACAATCCCCTTTAAAGTTCCTACACTTAACCATTTTCAACCAACTAAGTATCAAAACAAAACCACATTCAAAACACAAAATCCCCTTCAAAGTCCCTAGACTTAACTATTTTGAACCAACTAAGTCACCAAACAAACCACATTCAAAACAAAAAAAATTTCCTTTAAAGTCTCTAGACTTAATCATTTTCAAGAAACTAAGTCACCTACCAAACCACATTCAAAACAAAAAAATTCCCTTTAAAGTCCCTAGACTTAACCATTTTCAAGCAACTGAGTCACCTATCAAACCACATTCAAAACAAAAAAATCCTTTTTAAAGTCCGTACACTTAACCATTTTCAACCAACTAAGTCACCTACCCAACCACATTCAAAACAAAAAAATTCCCTTTAAAGTCTCTAGACGTAACCATTTTCAACCAACTAAGTCACCTACAAACCACAGTCAAAATAAAAAAATCCCCTTTAAAGTCCCTACACTAAACCATTTTCAACCAACTAAGTATCAAAACAAAACCACATTCAAAACACAAAATCCCCTTCAAAGTCCCTAGACTTAACCATTTTGAACCAACTAAGTCACCAAACAAACCACATTCAAAACAAAAAAATTCCCTTTAAAGTCCCTAGACTTAACCATTTTCAAGAAACTAAGTCACCTACCAAACCCACATTCAAGAAACAAGCAACAACAAGACCTACAAGATGTCAACAATAATGCTAGTTAATCGAACAAGGCCACACACGGCTTCACTAGACTTCAATATAAACAATAACAAGAACATAACAACAATGCTAGTGAATTGAACAAGGCCACACACGGCTTCACTAGAGTTCAATATGAACAATAATAAGAAGATAATAACAATAGTGAATCGAGAGAAATTAACTTACCTTTGCTTGGCCGAATTTGTGACCGAATCAATAGCCTAAAAAAGAGATAACTGGTCACCGAATCAATAACCTAAAAAAATCAAGACAAAATATTCCAACTTTGAGTGATTTAGCAAAACTCATATAAAAAACAATAAGCTAAAGTGCTAAACCATAAAAGTAAATTCATTCACTTTAAAGATAACAAGCTAAACCCTCTTAAAAAACAACAAGCTAAACCATAAAATTCATTCAAGAATTAAAAAAAACAAGCTAAACAAGCAAAACTAGTTCAAACAATTATTTGTATAGCTCAAAAATTCTGTAAATAACTAAACAAAATTCGAGCTTCAAACGAGCTTAAAAAAACTAGTTCAAACTAACCTAATCTTCACCATTATAAATTTCACAATTATATAAACTAGTACACTTATAAATCAACCTCAAAAAGCACAAATTTTGCAAAATACAACATGTGTTTAGGGTGAGCTTGTCTGAGCTGAGCTTGCCGGAGCAGTCGCCTGAGCTTAAGATTGGAAGGAAGATTTTGGGTGTGTTTAAGGTATTTTTGTGTGTTTGTGCATGATTGTTGTGTGTGTGTATTTAGGGCAGTCGACTACTTAGTATTTTAGCTCGGGTCGGGTTATGTGGGGGTAGGGTCGGGTAGGATTTATATAATTAAAATATTTTTTTTATTATTTTGTTGAAAACCGACCACATGTGGTCAGTTTTTGACAAAATAATAAAAAAATTTATTTTAATTAGTACAATTAATAAATCAATCAATTAACAAATTAAAATTAATTTTTTAATAAATTCTATAATATTTATAACAATAACACGAGTAGTATATTTCCTCAATCGTATAATAATATCAATGAATTTTGCAATTTACAATAAGTTTTTGGTTAATTAGCTTTTAATTACAATATTATATATATATAATATCGTAATTAAATGCTAACCAACCAAAAATTTATCGTAAATTGTAAAATTCATTGATATGTATATATATACCTCGTAATACAATATGTTAATCAAATAAATTATTGATTACTTGTCTTACGTTATTACAACTTTAACAATATACGCGTATCTACATATTCACACTAAATAGTATATCTATTTCCTCAATAGTATGATATCAATATATTATTCAAAATATTTTAACATATAGATTCAGTTATCGAACTTTCGATTACTATATACGTCACTACACGATATATATATTTATATATATATATATATATATATATATATATATATATATATATATATTCAATTGTCTATCAACTTTCAATTAAGTATATAAACATCACACACATATACACATATATAAACATCAAATAAGTATATAAACATCACACACAAATTACTGCATACGTCACTACACGAGATATACATATATAAACATATATATATATATATATATACCTATACATACACACACATATACACACTATTGATTATATCAAGTTCTAAGTACGTACTATATATATCATATACGTACACAAGTATATTATCCAATAATATGATGCGGCATGTTTAATGTACATACTCAGATGAGTGATCGATTAATTATATTTGATTAGCTTAATATACTAGGTTTTGACTAAATCGTTCATCAATCAATCACTACATGATATGTATGTATATATATATATATATATTAATATATTTATATATATACTCTTGAATGTGTATATATATATATATATATCACATCCACGAGTATATTACCTTATAATAGAACACGTTCATTATATTTTGATGAATTATCGGTTATATATTACGTTATTATGACTGAAATAGTAACATAATATCATTATCTCAACGGTATGATATACATATATACACACACACATATTCATTATACAAATTATGCATGTTTAACGTCATTTAACGTATATACGAAGGAAAATATTTATTTTATAAACTGAAACATAAGTAAAAGATAAAGATTATGTTTAACGTAATTTATTTATTTTATTTGATATATTTTTAAGTGCAATTTTTTCAAAAATTCAAAGAATGATTGATTTTTATTATTATTATACTGATTATCGACTACGTGTGATCAATGTAATTTTAAAATATTATTATACTGATTAAGAATAACTCTTTTTTATGAAACTAATATATATATTTGATTTCATATACATAGTTATTGATTATATATAAAGATTATGTTTAAAAGTATTTTTTTTTAAATAAAAAACCAACCACAAGTGGTCGGTTTTTTGAAAAGTATTTTTTTAAAAATTAAAAACCGACCACTAGTGGTCGGTTTTTCTAAAAATAAATTAAAAAATAATTTTTATAAACCGATCACTTTTGGTCGGTTTTTAAAAATATTTTTTGATTTTTTTTAAAACCAACCACTAGTGGTCGGTTTTATTAAAAATAAATTAAAAAAGAATTTTTAAAAACCGACCACTTGGGGTCGATTTTTTTTTTCTTTTTAAAACGACCACATGTGGTCGGTTTTGATATTTGTTTTAAAATTTTTATTTGTAAAATAAATTATAATTGATATAAAATTATTGAAATAATTATTTTAATTTTTTAAAATATAAAAGCAACCACATGTGGTCGCTTTTAAAAAAAATTAAAAAAAATTAAAAATCTGAACACCTGTGGTCGGTTTTTTCCGACCACATTCTGTGGTCGATTTTTTATTTTTTTCTAGTAGTGTTTCTTAGTGTATTCTATTATATCTATTCAACTTAAAATATCTCATTTGTAAAACATAATATGTACTTACCTTAATAATAATACTAATTATTAAGAGCCCGTTTGGATAGGATTATTAAGAGCTAGATTTTACTACCCCCGTCCCATTTTATATTCGTCATTTGACTGGGCACGGAGTTTAAGAAATAAGTGATGACTTTGTAAATTTTAAAAAATTGCTCCTCTTAAAGTTATTTTAGTATTTACTTTTTAGTTGTCTTTTCTTAATAAGTGGGAACCACTAAAAATAAAATGAGAATGATGTCATTAAATAGTTATCAAATAAGAAAAGATGAAATTCTTTTTGGGACAGACCAAAAAGAAAATGGTGACACATAAAATGGGATGGAGGAATTCTTTTTTTAACTTTTATATATATATTTTTAATTTTTTTTAGGTGTTTGGTAAAATTAAAAAGTTCTTAAAAAGCTAAAAAATAATTAAAAAAAGCAAAATGTGAGAAGCTGGGTACCCCCAACTTTTCATTTTTAGATTAAAATTCTTTTAGGTTTAATTAAAATATTTACTTTTTTATCCCTTATATTTTTCTTGAATTCCAACAGTACCTTGAACATGTAGCCCTTAAATATATGTTTTTTCTTTTTTTCTTTTTCTCATTGTCGCTTCTCGTTGTTTCTTCCCTCCAATTTCCTCTTCATTTTTCTCTTTTGTTTTTAGCGAATCCATTATTACATTATAGATTCGCTCAAAAAATTTATTTTAGAATTAAAAATCATAAATAATTCACTTTGTTTACGGTGTTAACAATTTTAAGGACATTTAAGTCATTTGACAACAAAAAGTGCTTAACATCACTTGTTTACCAAACACATCAACGATTTTTTCCAGTTTAAGCCCTTCTATCTGAACACTTATCTGCTTAATTTATAAACACTTATTTTAAACTTTTAATCACTTAAGTTAAAAAGCTATTTTTTTCAATCCTATCCAAATGAGCTCTAAGTAATAACGATGACAACAATATATCTATAATCTATAATATATTAAAAGTGCGAAGACCCTTAGAAAAGTGATTTGAACTTTTTGTCCTTCATTAAAAGACTCTCCTTTGGATAAAACTGTCTTTTCACTATTTTCTTCAATTTATTATTTAATTATTTTTGTTATATTAACTAGAAACCTAAAATATATGGAAAGAGAATCAATTAATATTTTTCTTTGTACTGATCAATTAGAAAAAATACTCTTAAAATGGAATAGAAAAATACTCCTAAAATAAGATTCTATTAATGAAATACTTCTATAAATATTGAGACGCACGTTAAACTAGACAAGAAACCAATTTACTTATTGGGAAAATATGATTGATGCTCATCTAACTTGATTCAGTTGCATGTCTAGATTGATGAATGCTTAATTTTCTAACCCTCAACTT
>NC_061111.1:212233938-212266034 GCF_002878395.1 Capsicum annuum | reverse complement strand
ATGTCTAGATTGATGAATGCTTAATTTTCTAACCCTCAACTTCTTCATTATTTTTCTAACATAATAGAATTCAACATGTGTGTGTGTGTGTATATATATATATATATATATATATATATATATATATATATCGCTTCTTGATTTTCATTCAAGTCATTCTTTAGTGTCAAAATTTTCACTCAAACAAGAATTATTTCATCAAAACTGAAGCTTTGTGATCACTAGTGTATTATTTTGTCATAATTTATAGGTGGTAGATGAATTTACAGGTGATAGACGAATGTCGGTCGGCTTTGAGGGATTTGTTTAGGTAAAGATTAGGTTTAATTGTATTATTTTTATATTTGTTTTGAGAATTGGTGTAACGGTAAAGTTTACTTGTATTATTTTGATATCTCTATTGTCGTATTATTTTGCTATAGTTTACAGGTGGTAGATGAGTGTCAGATGACGTTGAGGAAATTCTTGCGTAAGGGTTAGATTTAATTATATTGTTCTGATGTCTCTATTATAGTATTGTTTTGTTGCAGTTTACAAGTGGCAGATGAATGTCGATCGGCTTTGAAATTTTTTTTTGGTAAAGGTTAGGTTTAATTAAATAAATTCTCCAAAAGATGTTGAATTTAATTATTGTATTTATATTTATTATTTAAACAAATATTCTAACGTTTGAACTCAATAAAATGAGGTACACGCGCGAGGCACGTACACCTAAACTAGTTATATATATAAGAGCGAAGAAGCAGGCACCTCTTCGTCGACGTGTCTGCTTGCTTCGTGAATTTACTATATTACCCATAATTAATTATTATGTGTCATTTATGTATTAAAAAATTAATAATATTTAATAAAAAAAGTAAAATAGATATTTATGACATGTCTACTTCAATTGCTTCAACCATAATTTTACTATTTCACCCTCTAATTAATTATTATAAGTCATCTAAATATTAAAAAAAATTAATTATATTTAATAAAAAGATACAATAAGCCAAAAAAATATAAATTAGCTATTTGATGTTTTAAATTAATGTGACAACTTGTATTAGGACCACTTAACTTTTTTTCACAACCATTTTTGTAGTAATTTTGTTATATCACTTCGAATAAGTTATTATGAGTCATTTAAGAATGTCTGTTTCACTATTTCAATCGTGATATTGGTTGACTCTCGAAATTATATCAAAATAACAAAACTTGAAATAGAAAAAAAAGTATTATAAATCCAATAATAAAAAATTTAAATTATTTTAAAAATATAATTGACTATCAATGCCACAAAAGTTTAGACAAGGAGAGTATTGTAACTTACAATAGCTAACAACTTAAAATAATAACACTATATATAAGAGCAAAGAAGCCCGCACCTCTTCGTCGACGTGCCTTCTTGCTCAGTGAATTTATTATATTACTCGTAATTAATTATTATAAGTCATTCACGTATTAAAAAACTAATAATATTTAATAAAAAAATTAAAATAGATATTTGCGACATGTCTTCTTCAACTGCTTCAATCATAATTTTACTATTCACCCCTAATTAATTATTATAAGTTATCTAGATATTTAAAAAATTAATAACATTTAATAAATAAGATACAATAAATAAAAAAATAAAATTAACTATTGATGTTTTAAATTAACTTGACATCTTATATAAGGACCGCTTAAATTTTTTTCATAACTATTTTTATAGTAATTTTGTTATATCACTTCGAATAAGTTATTATGAGTCATTAAAGACATGACTGCTTTGCTATTTCAATCGTGATATTTGATTGACTCTCGAAATTATATCAATATCACAAAAATTGGAATAGAAGAAAAAATATTATAAATTACAATAATTAAAAATTTAAACCATTTTAAAAATATAATTGACTATCAATGCCACAAAAGTTTGGATAAGGTGAGTATTATAAATTACAATAGCTAACAGCTTAAAATAATAAATTATAATGTCAAAAAAGTATTATAAATACAATAGCTAACAACTTAAAATATCTAAAAACATATTAAAAATATAATTGATTATCTAAATTTTATTTGTGTCACATAGATTAAAAAATATCATGTATAGCACGGACCCTTCGATATCTAGTATGCAATATAATCCCCCAATATACTAATTGCTAAGTATTTATCATAAAAGTATTTGATACTCTAAAGAGGAATTCGGGGAAGAGAATGACAAATTATTTAAGACACTTATTACCAAAACTTTCCATATGCATATTATTGAAAGAAAAAAATAAAATAAAACAAACCTAAATAAAAGAAATGTTATATAATATGGATGTCATGTGATATGTATATGTGTGAAATGTTATTTATTAGAGATAATAGTTAGTAGTCAAGTTGGATTTGAAGACCATAAATTACTTGTTCAAATTGGATTTGAATACTTGATTAGTTGGTCAAATTGACAACTTGCTTACTTGCCAACTTGCCATTTTACCAACTTGAAGTCAAGTTTGGTGTGCTTAGAAACTAAGTTTAGTGTTTATAAATAGCCACCATTTGTACATTTTATGGACACATCAAAATAGTAACAAATGTATTACTAAATTCTCTCTAGTTCTCTCCTTTGTTTAAAGTTTGATATTGATATTTTGTCTTAATTTTATAACACATTAATAGCACGAGTCTCGACCATCTTAAAGTTTGAAGGTTAAGAAAAGAAAATTGATTCGGGAGGTGGAGAAGGCAAGACCGCAAGAACTAAGTGATCATCATGATTTGGATTTCACCTTTCAACTATTTATGATAAGATAAGTATATTATTAACTCATGTTCTTTACTTACGTTTGAAAATAATATTGATAATCACAAAGTGGTGATATTGTTCTAGGCTCAAGTTTGAGCTTATTATACTTTGGCCTAATATGTTATTGGCCGAGAGTGTGATGATGGATTTAAATCTCATACCATTAAGAGGGTAAGACATTGGGTTAAGATTCCCGATGCACCACCATGATAAGATGTTGGGCTTAAGTCCCATTGATTTTTGTATTAAGATGCTTTTATATAGATAAGACTTTGATTTTGAATATCAATGCAACATATTGATGATATAATAATGACTAAGATAAAATTTTATTGAAAATTCATGAAGTATGTCTCATTGAATATGCTCCGCTTCCTAAAATGAATATGATAGTAGTGCATAAAATGTTTGAAAGAAGACATGTTGAATTTTTGAATATGAATATGGGTGTAGCAAAGGACAAAACCTTTCGTTACATTATATGTATGCCTTGATTTGCTCATGAAGGAGCAGTATTTTGAAAGAAATTCTAAGCTATCATAATTTGATAGGCTTAAGACATCATTATATTTCATTCTTGGGGAATGAGAATTTTGATTGTTAAAACTTCCATTCCCTGGGGTGATTGTGATAGGAGTAACATCTCCATAAGAGGTAGAATAATTGAGAAGAAATATTATGAAATATATCCCAAAATAGCAAACTTGAAACTTTATTCATGTTCTAGTAAATCTGAAATTTACTAAGTAAAACTTATATAACATGGTAAACATGGAGTTTACTAGTACAAATAAGTTCATTGTAACTCCCCGAAGTATGATTCCCAGAACGTCACACGGTGCCCCAAACTACAAGTAGTCCTGAGCTAACTCTGGTTGCTTTCTACTAAATCTAAATCTCAAAATAGGGAGAAATATGAATGCAAGATCATAATAAATGTGGAAAACTATCTGAACTATCTAAGTATATCTCATAATACTAATATCATCAGTCTAATAAAGCAAATGCTGAAAATCTGAATAATGAAACAAAATCTGAATACTAAATCTGGTAGTCCAACAAGCCTCTACTAACTAAAACTAGAGAGTCAATAGGAAAGGCTCCAGCAGACTCAAACTGTCTGAAATGAATAAAGAAACATCTACTAATAAACTAGAAATATGAATAGCTAAGTCCCTGAACGATGAGGACTCACCAACTGCAGGAATATAGATGAGATGCTCAAAAATCACTCGTGTTGCTGAGACTGAGCACCTGAGCCTACATTATAAGACAATGTAGCACATAGACATATATGTGGATCAGTACTTTGAGGATGTACTGAGTATATGGGGTGAATGCAATAAGTAAACAATATCATTATATTTTATAAAACAATGTAAATGACTCACATAGGCTTGAGTAATCTGAAAATTGAATATCAAAAAAAAGAACAATGAATCATATATTATAATCTTGTGAGCCATTACCCTTAGTTCTGAAATCTGTATTCTGCCCTTTTCTCAAATCACACAGGCTAAATGAAATCTGTAAGTCTGTATAGAAATTACTTTATCCTTTATCTAAAAGTTTATCTGTACGGGAGGTTCTCTTAACTGACATAAACTATGTGAGCATTCATGGAGTCCAACATCTTTGTTCCCCTAAGGAGGAACAACCTCACGCTGGGGAGATGAGTCATACTCTTGCTAAGAAGTATAACCTATCTGAGTGATCACATATCTTTCATCCATGTAGAAGTGGGAATAATCTAAATCCTACATAGGCACGTAGTTCTGGGGGGTATGAAACCGTAGTAACGTACCCATCTCGGTGCAAAATACTACCTCCAAAATATTATCTATATGCTCATTCTGATGAAAATCCATTTTTAAAATAATCTAATAGTTTATAATGAAAAACAAACTGTAATTCTTTTAAGCTAAGTCTGTAATCTAAATCTGTAAAGTGTATTTCATATCTATTCTGAGACCAAAAGGTCAATTCTTCATCAAAAATCTGAAAAAGAAACTAGTCATAGAGTGCTTATTGCACAACAATCTTGAAATAACAATCTTTAATTAGAGATTAATGACCCATGCAACAATCTCATGTTAAAACATCTCACAATTCATGCTGATAACGTAAACATTTATAATTCAACATATAATCTAGAAATTACTGCAAAATGCATAGAAATATGACTATAGTCATGTAATTCATCTTTTATATCATTGGAAATCTCCTAAGTTTGTAAACAACAATAATAGGTAAGAACCCTAACATGAATTTCATGGAAAATCATATAAAATCAATCAACTTTTGTAATTAAAAGCAAGTTTTGGGCACAAGGCTGAAGGAATTATCCTTGTTCCTAACCCCACATACCTCAATTGATGAACTAGATGCTAAAACTTGAATCTTGGGTCTCTATTGATGCTTTGGAGATGACTTCTAGAATTATTAAATTGGGGATTCTAAATCTTGAATTGCCTTAGAGAATAAATGGAGAAATTTGGATTTCTTGGGGAGGAAGTTTGATGAACTAGGTTTTTGCTTAAGAGAGATTTGATGAAAAGTGGATGTAAAGTGCTTTGGAAGGGTTTAATTCATTGTTTTGAACGGATTAAGGACTGGGAGATTTACCAAAATACCCCTCTTAAACTCATAAATGAAACTGGAAAAACGACCAAAATCCTGACTTTTGGCCTTGGCGCAACGTGCCACTATCACGCCAAGCCACTGGGAATATGCATGGTGGTGCAACGTGGTGGTATTGCGTTGCCACCTTGGATGGGACCTGGAAACTTGGTGCGATATGCCAATATCGCGGACCCTCACTGGAATTGGGTAATTGGGAATTTGGTCCTCTCCACGACGCACCAATATCGTGGAGGGCCACGGGAAATTAACAAATCTGAATCCGCTCATCTCCGCAATGCGCTAAAGGTCCAGGTGGTACACTGCCAACTTAAAAATGTCATAATTTCTTCACCGAGTGTCAGATTTGGGCAAATCTTATATCATTGGAAAGCTTATTAAATTTCCCTAACGAAATAATTATTTTTTTGAAAACTATCCCTTAACATTCTATTGATGGATTTTAGCTAGAAAAGGTACGGGGTATTACAATATCTTCCCCTTGGAAACATTTATCCTTGAATGTGGATAGATAAGCTAAAACACTGAGGAATCTGTGACAATAAGCTATCATGCACACCTGAGATGAACTGAACGACGGATCTAAATCATTCTAAGCTTCTGAGTTTATGTGAGTGCATGAACTTACATAAGGACAACTATATAGCTGAATATACGATTTGAAAAGAACTGAATTAAGGAAGAGTATTACCTTCAACTAAATATGAGTTTGTGGAGAAGAGGTGAGGGTAATTGGCTCGCATGTCTGCTTCTGCTTCCCAAGTATCACCCTCAACAGACTGATTCCACCAAAGGACTTTTACCAAGGGAACTTCTTTGTTCCTTAGTCTACGGATCTGATGATCTAACATCTCAACACACCATCTCCCCCTTAGGAGAATACCTCTACCTTTTGGTCTTTAACTGACTCCTTTAGTTTAACCAAACTAGAATCCATATCTTGCTTCTCCTTCACTTTCGAAACTAGGGAAGATTTAGAACTACTCTAAACCCAAACATTTCCTTCAGCTGAATCAACTAACCTAATACCTAATCTAGCCAAACGATGAAATTCTTGTGCTAACTCTTTCTTATCATTCTCCATATTCCCAACACTACCCATCGATAATCTACTAAGGGTATCTGCTACTATATTGGCCTTACCCGGATGATACAACACACTCATATCATAATCCTTTAGCAACTCTAACCACCTTCTCTTCTAGAGATTCAACTCCCACTGAGTAAACACATACTACAACCTTTTGTGGTCTGTTAATACATCAACATGCACACCATACAAATAATGTCTCCAGGTTTTCAAAGAAACTACCACATCGGTTAATTCTAGATTATGGGTAGGGTAATTATTCTCAAGGGGCTTCAACTGTCTAGAGGCATAGGCTATGAAATTAACTCTTTGCATCAACACACAACCCAAAACAACTCTAGAGGCATCACAATATACCATAAAACCGTCTGTACCATCAGGTAATGGGGTTGAAGTGAGTTGAATCTTCAACTCTTGAAAACTCTTCTCGCAGGAATCTGACCACTGGAACTTAACTTTCTTTTGGGTCAATCTAGACATAGGGGATGCAATAGATGAGAAACCTTCAACTAAACGACGGTAATAGCCAGCTATACCCAAGAAACTCCTAATGTTTGACAGAGAGATTGGTCTAGGCTAATTTCTTACGGCTTCTATCTTTGGGGATCGATTCTAATGCCATCAGCGGAAATAATATGATCGATAAATGCTACTAATCTTAGCAAAAATTCACATTTGCTGAATTTGGCGAACAATTAATGATCTCTAAGAGTTTACAAAATAATTCTAAGATAACCTACATGGTCGTCCTCACTACGGGAGTACCCAAGGATACAGTCTATGAATACTATGACAAACATATCCAAATACTATTTCAACACTCGGTTCATGAGGTCCATAAAAGTTGTTGGCGCATTGGTTAGCCCAAAAGACATGACTAGAAACTCAAAATGACCATAGCGGGCTCTAAAAATTGTCTTTGGAATATCACCTTCCCTTATTTTAGCTGATGATAGCTGGATCTAAGGTCTATATTTGAGAAATAACTTTCACCTTGGAGATGATAAAATAAGTCATCAATTCTAGAAAGAGAATATTTGTTCTTGACTGTAACTTTATTCAACTGATGAAAGTCAATGCATATTGTAATACCTGTGCTTTTTCTTAGCTGGAAAATCATATCAATGATGTTAGAACTTGATTTGAAATAATAATTCATCCTTATACATGAGGTATTTCCACAATTTTCACTTCTTATCATGTGGAAAATTGAATAAGCTTTCCATCGATATATAATTCACCTAAATGCGACACCCGAGCGAAGAGTTAGAGCCTTTTTAGTGAGATAGTGTTTGACCTGAGCCTTCAGCGCGTCGCAGAGATAGCTCAAATGATAATTTTTAAATTTTAGTGTTTCTCCTAGATACTGGCACGTCGTTCCAAACTTTTAGGTCGTAGACAATGTGGCAATGCGATAGCTCCGTGTTGCGCCGCGTGCAGTTTTCCATTTGTCAATTTCCAGTAACACGGTGCGATAACGCCGCATCGCACCAAGGTCCCGATTCGAGAAATTTTAATAAAATTTAAATTATGTGTCCAGGGTTAAAAGGGTCAATTTTCCCCCCATATAAGCTTTCAAACATGGGAGTTAGCCCTTATTCATTCAAAATATTGATGTTTTTCTCAAATACTCTCAAGAACTCAAGCAAGGGTTTTCATAGAAGGTCCAATTTCAAGAAGGTTTCACCATCAATCTTCAAGAAATCATGAACTAAGGTATTCATAGTATTCATTCATGGACTCCTTTCATCCATGAAGTCCAAGAATCCCTTTTTTAAACTCAAGTTATGGATTTTCTATATGTTTTCATGTTTTGGCTGCTCATGTTCATGTTTGATAGATGTGAAATTGGTTTCTACTCCATGATTGTTGACAGTTTCTATGTGGGTTTAATTACTATAGCCATAGATTTATGCAAACCTAAGATTTAAACCCTTGAATGATGAAATTAGAATAGAATAATGATGTTTACATGTACCATGCCTGTCATACATTTGATTAAATGCCTAGATGAAGGAATATTGTCTAACTAGCATGATATCATGAAAATCCTCATAAATGTACAAGCTTATGCCCATTATACGTTTGATGAAATGCTTCAGTAAACATATTGTGGTGATTATCATGTATTTAAGAATATCAAGTCATGTCAGTTTTCTTCCATCAAGTCCAGGGGTACTTGTACCCGAAATATTAGTTGTGTGCCTAGAGCCATGTCATGTTTTCATGATACTCTCAGTCCAGCTATGAAATCTTAGACTTCAGATAGTCTTATGACTCAGGAAAAATCTCCATGATCTCATGACTCAGTCAGTTGTCAGATATTAGTAGTATTTCATCATTCATGGAAATTCAATAACTTAGTCCATGCTTAGTTCAGTTCAGTAAATCATGTTCAGTGTCCATTCAGATGGGAGTAGGAATTAGCATCGAGTAAACCCAAGGATGGGGACTCACCTGTTATACGAGGGTGTGATTCCTAGAAGCAATCTTTGTGTTCACGAACTATGTATCCAGCATAGGTTGAAACATCGTAGCTTGCTATATGAGGGTAGATAAGGTGGCTTAACCTATTATGTGAGGGTTCCCACCATTCTCGCTAGAGTTACCTGTTATATGAGGGTTACTCACATGTTGTCCTTACCAGTGGTGCGATATTGGCACCCTTCCAATCAGGGCATAGATTAGACCCCAACTTAACTATTATAGCATATTTGGGGCATGTCAGTTAGATACTACTTCCCACAATTTCATGTTATAAAATCAGGACTGTCAGATAAAGTTAGTCAGTCTCAGTAATAGAACTCAGATAGTTCTTCAGATTTCAGGACTGTCAGATATAGTCAAATTAGATACAGTACAGAACTCAAATAGTTTTATCAGATTCAGGACTGTCAGCTACAGTCACCCATATTATTAGTTATACTCAAATACAGTCACCTATGTTATCAGCATTTATCAGATATAGTCCTTCATGTTATCAGTCATATCAGTTACTAGAATATCACATTATTAGTATACACACTCAAAAATCACAAAATCACGTTGTCATTTACAGTTACACATTTATGCATGTATTCTCACATTCATGTTAGATAGTAAGTTAGCATTATTCATGCATGTGAAACATTACATATAGCCTACCTTACATGTATACTCGGTATATATGTACTGACGCATTCGTGCTCTGGTGCTTTGTTTTTATGTTACACCATAGAATCAGAGACACGAGTTCTACATCAGCAGTAGATTCCAGATTTAGCAGTCAGAGTAGAAGTGAGTCCTCATCCTTTGAGGATATAATGATTTTCTAGTATCCCACCGATTAGCTTATTAGTTGGAGTTAGTTGGGGACATGTCCCATCAACTCTTTATTCCGATTCTTCAAGCAGTTGAGGCTTTCAGACTAGATGCAGACTAGATACAGACTATCATGTTTTAGACTTCAATTTTGTTTTGGGTATTCTATTACCCTACACAGATGTTACGTTATTAAGTTATGTTCATAATCAAACCTTATGGTCTTTCAGTGCATATTTCCGCATTATTATGTTATCTTATGCAGTATACAGGTACAAATATCAGTCATGGGTTAGGTTGTGGTCCTTCGGGGTCATGAGCATCGTGTAGTATTCTGGTTCAGCAAATCGGGTCATTACAAACTTGGTATCAGAGTCTAAGGTTTAATAGAGTCCTAGGAAGTCTGAAAGCCGCATCTAGTAGAGTCTTGTGCATAAGTGTGTTGTGCGCCACATTTATGTGTAAGAGGCTATGAGATGTTTAAGAACAATTTCCCTTCTTTCAGTATTTATGTCGTGCCTGTGAGCATAATCACAAGCCAGTCTCTCATTCTAATCCGCTTCTTCTTTTTATTTCAGAACATGCCTCTTAAGAAAAGAAATCAATCAGCCCCTTAGCTCGAAGAACCTTTGGGCGATCATGTTTTTCATGTGGAGTTTAGGACCACATTTACCACTCTTTTTTAATCTGTTGCTACTTATAATAAATGGCCAATAATTGTTCTGGCAACCCAGTGGCCAACTCAGCTGCAGCGAGGATTCGGGACTTTACCCTAATAAATCCTCCAACCTTCCTCGAGTCTAACATAGATGAAGACCATCAAGAATTCTTAGATCAAGTTTAGAAAGTGACAGATGCCATGGGGGTGACTACTGTTGAGAGTGCTGAGCTAACTGCATATTAGTTGTAGGATGTGGCTTATGCTTGGTTTAAATAGTGGAAGTCCAAAAGATTAGATGATGTAGGTACTATAGAGTGGGAGGGGTTTGTCACTGCTTTCTTAGACAGATTCTTTCCTCAAGAGCTTAGAGTAGCCAAGGTACTAAAGTTCATCACCCTCAGGCAGGGAAATATGGTAGTGAAAGAGTATTCTTTTAAGCTTACTCAATTTGCCAGGCATTCCCCTTATGTGGTTGTAGAAAGTAGATCCAAGATGAGTAAGTTCGCTTCAGGGGTGAACGACAGCGTGGTTAATGAGTGTAGATCTGCCATACTAAATAGTGACATGACCTTAGCTAGACTTTTGATCCATGCTCAGCAGATAGAGGAGCAGAAGATTAAGTAAAGGGAGAAATAAAATAAGAGAGTAAAGATAGGTAGTTTCAACTTTGCTCAGCCTAATTCAAAAGGAGGAAACTGTTACTAGTTTCATCCTAAGTCATCAGTTCCATCCCCCTCTATAGCCAATGCTTCAGCTCCTAAGTTCAGAGAAGGTAACAAAGATAGAGCGCCAAGATCTAACACCTAGGGCAGTGTTAGCAGTGCCCACACCTATCCTCTTTGCCAGACTTATGGTAAGCACTATCAGGGTGTGTGTAGAGTAGGTAGTGTTATTTATTTTGGTTATGGCAAGCCAGGCTATAGAGTTAGATACTGTCTGCAGCCAGGTCCTCAAAATCGCTCTTCAGCTCAGTCTGATCGGCTAAATCAGTAGGGTGCCACTTCTATTGCTACTAACGGGCAATACCCAAATTGTCTTTATGCTCTTCAGACTCGAAAAGATCAAGAAAGTTCTCCTGATGTAGTTACTGGTACATTACAAATCTTTCATGTGCATGTTTACGCTTTGCTAGATCCAGGAGCTTCCTTGTCTTTTGTTACTCCTTATATCGTAGTTGATTTCAGAATCAGTCCCGAAATTCAAGCGGAGCCCTTCTCATTCTCTACCCTAGTGGGTAAAACCATCATAGCCTGTGGGTATGCAGGAACTACCCGGTTATGATATTTCAGAAAGTCACTTCAGCAGACTTAGTCGAAATAGAGTTGACTAATTTTGATATTATTCTCGACATGGATTGGCTTCATTCCTACTATGCCACAGTTGACTGCAGAAATAGAATAGTTCAGTTTTAATTCCCAAATGAACCCGTCCTAAAGTGGAAGGGTAGTGTATCCGCTTTCAGGGGTCAACTTGTTTCCTACCTTCGGGCAAGGAAAATGATATCTAAAGGGTGTGTTTATCATCTAGTTCATGTTAGAGATTTTATTTTCGAGGCTCCCAGTCTCGAATCAGTCCCAGTAGTGAATAAATATTCAGATGTCTTTCCCGAAGATCTTCCAAGAATTTCTCACGAAAGGGAAATAGACTTCGATATTGATCTTCTTTCAGACACTCAACCTATCTCTATTCCGCCATACAGAATGGCACCAACAAAACTCAAGGTTCTAAAAGAAAAGTTGAAGGATCTCTTAGATAAGGGATTCATCAGACCCAGCATTTCCCTATTGGGCGCACCAATCTTATTCGTGCACAAGAAAGATGGTTCACTCAGAATGTATATAAATTACCGTCAACTCAATAAAGTCACGGTCAAGAAAAAACATCCTCTTCCTAGAATCGATGACTTGTTTGGCCAACTTCAGGGTGCCAGTTATTTCTCTAAGATAGACCTCAGATCCGGCTATCATCAGCTCAGAGTTAGAGAATGTGACATCCCAAAGACAGCTTTCCATATGCGGTATGGTCACTTCAAATTTCTAGTCATGTTATTTGGTCTTACTAATTCCCCAACCACTTTTATGAACTTGATGAATTGTGTGTTCAAGCAGTACTTAAACATGTTCATCATAGTCTTCATAGATGATATTTTTGTCTATTCTCGCACCGAGCACAATCATGCAGACCATCTCAGAATAGTACTCCAAACTCTCAGAAATCATCACTTATTCACCAAATTCAGTAAGTGTAAATTTTGCCTAAGATCAGTAGCATTCCTTGGCAATATTATTTATGGCGATGGCATTAGAGTAGATCCTCAAAAGACCAAAGCAGTAAGAAACTAGCCTCGCCCTATTTCTCCATCAAATATTAGGAGTTTCTTGGGTTTGGCTGGCTATTACAGATGGTTTGTTGAAGGATTTTCATCTATTTCATCTCCTATGTCCAGATTAACTCAGAAGAAGGTCAAGTTTCAGTGGTCAGATTCATCCGAGAAGAGTTTTTAGGAATTGAACACTTGACTCACCTTAATCTAATTCTAGCTCTTCCAGATGGTTTAGATGGTTTGGTAGTTTATTATGATACATCTAGAGTGGGTTTAGGTTGTGTCCTCATGTAGCATGGTAAGGTCATAGCCTACGCCTCTAGACATTTTAAATCCCATGAGAGGAATTATCCTACTCATGACCTTGAGTTAGCAGCCTTAGTATTTGCCTTAAAGATTTGGAGTTATTATCTCTACGGAGTTCATGTAGACGTCTTCATAGATCATAAGAGCCTTCAGTATGTCTTTTCTCAAAAAGATCTCAATCTTCGTCAGAGAATGTGATTAGAGATCTTAAAATATTATGACATGAGTATCCTCTATCATCCGGGCAAGGCCAATGTAGTGGTCGACACTCTCAGTAGACTGTCCATGGGTAGTATTTCTCATATTGATGATAGTAAAAAGAAGTTAGTCTAGGAAGTACACCAACTTGCTAGACTAGGCGTTTGCTTAGTCGATTCTTCAGAGGGTGGTGTATGTGTTTAGAGTAGTTCAGAATCATCTCTAGTTTCTGAGGTGAAAGAAAAACAAGATAGGGATCCCAGCCTTGTCAAGTTAAAAGAGTCAGTTCAGGATCAGAAAATAGAGGTTTTCTCCCAAGGGGGAGATAGTGTTCTTCGTTGTCAGGGTCGTCTATGTGTTACAGAAATATATGACTTAAGGCAGAGAATTCTTGTAGAAGTACATGATGCGTGTTACTTTATTCATCCAGGGGCCACTAAGATGTACCATGATTTGTGGGAAATCTATTGGTGGAGTGGGATGAAAAGAGATGTTGAAGATTTTGTGGCTAAGTGCTTTATATGTCAGCAAGTTATGATAGAGTATCAGAAGACCAGTGGTTCTATGCAGGAGTTTAGTATTCCTACTTGGAAGTGGGAAGTTGTGAACATGGACTTCGTGACGGGTTTGCCTTGAACTCATCGTCAGCATGATTCAGTCTAGGTCATTGTAGACAAAATGACCAAATCATCTCTTTTTCTTCCAGTTCATACCTCTTATTCAACCGAGGATTACGCCAAGCTCTACATTAAGTAGCTGGTCAGATTACACGGTGTTCCGTTAACTATTACCTCAGACAGAGGTACCCAGTTCACCTCTCATTTTTTGAAAGCATTCCAAAAGGCTCTTGGTACACAAGTTCATCTCAGTACAACCTTTTATCCTCAGACAGATGGTCAAGCAAAAAGGACCATTCAAATATTAGAAGATATGCTAAGGGTGTGTACAATTGAGTTCAAGGGAAGTTGGGATGACCACTTGCCTTTGATTGAGTTTGCATATAACAACATCTATCATTCCAGTATTCAGATGGCTCCATTTGAAGATCTCTATGGTAGGAGATATAGATCTCCGATTGGTTGGTTCAAAGTTAGTGAGGCCTCAGTCATAGGGCCTGACTTGGTATTCGACACCTTAGAGAAAGTTCAGTTAATTAGAGAAAGACTCTAGGCTACTTAGAGCTGACAGAAGTCTTATGCAGATGTTCTTTGGTTACTATGTATACCTCAAGATCTCTCCCATGAAGGGAGTGAAGAGATTCGACAAGAAGGGAAAGCTCAGTCCCCGATTTCTTGGTCCCTTGAAAATTCTCAATCGATTCGGCAAGGTAGCTTATGAGCTCAAATTGCCTTCAAATCTAGCCTTAGTTCATCCATTCTTCCATGTCTCTTTGCTCAAGAAGTGTATAGGTGACCCATCAGTCGTAGTCCCTATTCAGAGCATTGATGTTCAGAACAGCCTCTCTTATGAAGAGATTCCAGTTGAAATCTTAGACTATTAGACTCATAGATTGTGGAACAAAGAAGTCTCTCTGGTTAAAGTTGTTTGGTGAAATCAGTCCGTTGAGGGAGCTACTTGGGAAACAGAAGCAAATATACATACCAAGTATCCTCACCTCTTCCCCGCCAACTCAGATCAAGTTCAAGATAATAGTTCTCCTTAAGCTTACTCAGTTTCATGATTAGTGTGCATCACTAACTTAGTATTCAGTCTCATACTCATGTTCCCATGATAATCTTGGTATCAAATACCACTGCATATTCAGCCATGCATTCATGTATTAGATCAGTTATATAGTTATGCATCATACATGCATTCTCATTGTGAGAAAATTTAGTTCTTCATAACTTTCAGTTATGTTTTTATGAATCAGTTACGCATGCATCAGATATGCATGTTCAGTATGTTATGTTTAGCTTGTCAGTCACGTCCGTCATGAGATCATGTTCCAGTTATTCATGTTTAGCCCATTGTTTCCCCTCTCAATCAGTCTTATTTAAGGATGAATGTTCTCAAGGGGGAGATATTGTAATACCCGTGCTTTTTCTTAGATTGAAAATCATCTCAAGGATGTTAGAACTTACTTTGAAATAATAATTCATTCTTATACATGAGTAATTTCCATAATTTTCACTTTCTATCACGTGGAAAATTGAATAAGCTTTCCATCGATATATAATTCACCCAAATCCGACACCCAAGAGAAAAGTTATGGCTTTTTTAGTGAGACAGTGTTTGACCTGAGCCTTCAGCGCATCGCGGAGATAGCTCAAATGGCAATTGTCAAATTCCAGTGTTGCTCCGCGATATTGGTGCGTCATGCCAAACTTCTAGGTCTTATTCAAGGTGGAAACGCGATAGCTCTGCGTTGCGGCACCATGCAGTTTTCTATTTGTCAATTTCCAGTGACACGACGCGATAATGCTGCGTCACGACAAGGGCCCAATTCAGGAAATTTTACTGAAAATTAAATTACCTGTCCAGGGTTAAAAGGGTCAATTAGCCCCCCTATAAGCTTCCAAATATGGGATTTAGCTCTTATTCATCCAAAATATTAATGTTTTTCTCAAATACTCTCAGGAACTCAAGCTAGGGTTTTTATAGAAGGTCTAATTTCAAGAAGGTTTCACCATCAATCTTCATGAAATCACGAACTAAGGTATGCATAGTGTTCATTCATGGACTCTTTTCGTACATGAAGTCCAAGAATCCCTTTTCTAAACTCAAGTTATGGATTTTCTATATGTTTTCATGTTTTGGATGCTCATGTTCATGTTTGATAGATGTGAAATTGGTTTCTACTCCATGATTGTTGATAGTTTCTACGTGGGTTTAATTACTATAACCATAGATTCATGCAACCCTAAGATTTAAACCCTTGAATGATGAAATTAGAATAGAATAATGATGTTTACATGTACCATGCCTGTCATATGTTTGATTAAATACCTAGACGAAAGACTATTGTCTAACTAGCATGACATCATGAAAATCCCCATAAATTTACAAGCTTATGCCCATTAGACATTTGATGAAATGCTTCAATAAATGTATTGCGGTGATTATCATGTATTCAAGAATATCAAGTCATGTCAGTTTCCTTCCATTGAGTCCTGGGGATACTTGTACCCGAAATATTAGCTGTGTGCCTAGCGCCATGTCATGTTTTCATGATACTCTCAGTCAAGCTATGAAATCTTAAACTTCAGATAGTCTTATGACTCAGGAAAAATCTCCATGATCTCATGACTCAGTCAGTTGTCAAATATCAGTAGTATTCCGTCAGCCACAAAAATTCAGTAACTCAGTCCATGCTCAGTTCAGTTCAGTAAATCATGTTCAGTATCCATTCAGATGGGAGTAGGAATTAGCACCGAGTGAACCCAACGATGGATACTCACCTATTATACGAGGGTGTGATTCCTAAAAGCAATCCTTGCTTTCCAGAACTATGTAGCCAGCATAGGTTGAGACATCATAGCCTGATATATGAGGGTAGATGAGGTGGCTTAACCTGTTATGTGAGGGTTCCCACCGTTCTCGCTAAAGTTACCTATTATATGGAGGGTTACTCACATGTTGTCCTTACCAGTGGCGTGATATTAACACCCTTCCGATCAGGGCATAGATTGGACCCCAGCTCAGCTATTATAGCATATTTGGGGCATGTCGGTTAGATACTACTTCCCACAGTTTTATGTTACAAAATCAGGACTATTAGATACAGTCAATCAGTCTCAGTAATAGAACTCAGATAGTTCTTTAGATTTCAGGACTGTCAAATACAATCAACTCAGATAGTTCTATCAGATTTAGGACTGTCAGCTACACTCACCCATATTATTAGTTATACTCAGATATAGTTACCCATGTTATCAGCATTATTCAGATATAGTCCTTCATGTTATTAGTCATATCAGTTACTAGCATGTCATGTTATCAATATACAGACTCAAAAATCACAAAATTACGTTGTCATTTATAGTTACGTATTTATGCATGTATTCTCACATTCATGTTAGACAGTCAATTAGCATTATTCATGCATGTAAACCATTGCATATAGCCTACCTCACATGTATACTCGGTACATATGTACTGACGTATTTGTGCTATGGTGCTTTCTTTTTATGTTACACCATAGATTCAGAGACATGAGTTCCAGATCAGTAGTAGATTCTAGATTCAACAGTTAGAGTAGAAGTGATTCCTCATCCTTCGAGGATATAATAATTTTCTAGTATCTCATTGATTAGCTTATTAGTTGGATTTAGTTGGGGACATGTCCCATCAACTCCTTATTCAAATTCTTCTGACAGTAGAGGCTTTCAGACTAGATGTAGACTAGATATAGACTTCAGTTTGTTTTGGGTATTCTATTACCCCACATAGATGTTACATTATTTAGTTATGTTCATGATTGAACCTTATGGCCTTTCAGTGCATGTTTCTGCATTATTATGTTATCTTATGCAGTATATAGGTATAGATATCAATCATGGGTTAGATTGTGGTCCTTCGGGGTCATGAGCACCGTGTAGCATTCTGGTTTAGCAAATTGGTTCGTTACACACATATGTAAAGAACCATCTTTCTTTCACACGTATAGGATGGGAGTGCCCTATGGAGAAACATTGGGCCTTATGAAACCTTAATCTAAAAGATCTTTGAGTTTCTATTTCAACTCCTTAAGCTAGGAGGGATCCATACGATATGGAGGAATAAAAATAGGCTGAGTATCTGGGAGAAGATCAATACCAAATTCTATTTTTTTATCAGGAGGTACTCGTGGGATATCTTCTAAAAACATCAAGAAACTCGTTGACCACTCGGATGGACTAAATTGTTGGAGTCTCAGACTTAGTATCTTTAACTTGAACTATATAATAAATGCAACCTTTGGATATCAACTTTCTGGCCTTAATATAAGATATGAAATGACTCTTGGGAGACACTGAATTACCTAACCACTCAAAGACTGGCTCATCTGGGAACTGAAACTTCACCACACGGGTGCAACAATCTATAGATGCATAACAAGAATGGAGCCAATCCTTACCAAGGATAAGATCAAAATAAACCATGTCTAAATCTATCAAGTCTGCTAACATGAATTTAAGAAGAATAGTGATAGGACACTTTTTATAAATCTGTTTGGCAACAACTGACTCACCTACTGGAGTAGACACCAAGAAGGGCACAGGGATATTTTCAGAACTTATCTCAAAATTTACTGCAACTAATGGGGTCACATAGAAGAAACTCGAAACAGGGTATAATGACACATAAATATCAAGATGAAAGACATGAAGCATACTAGTAACAACATCTGGTGGATCTTCCTACTCCTGACGTATGGTAAAGCATAAAATTGATTCTAACACTGACCTCCATCGGTACTAGATAATGCATCCTGGGGAGGAGCTGGGTAACTTAGAGGATCTGGTGCACTATTATCCTAAGTCTGAGGATGAATATCTCTATTTCACTGTCTAACATGCGGGCACTCTTTGATTCCTTGACCTACCTGGCTACAATCATGACAACCTTTCTGATCCCACAAACATTCATCTCCATGATTCTTACCATACTTTGCACATTGGGGATGATTAGGCCTATTAATTACACTATTCTAAGACCTGGACATAGAAGACTTACCCTACTATTCCTGCCTATTTCTAGGTACACGATCACTGGCTGAAGAAGGTGTAGGCATGATGGCACTTGTCGTGCTGTACCTTGACAAGTAAGCTTATCACCCAAACTAATACAACAAGAAAAATGGTAAGACTTCTAGAATGAAGCTGAACCATAAAAGTAATCATAACAATGTGGAAGAACTTATCCAAAATACCAATCATGCCCAAAACCGGGTGCCTATAGTTTAAGAACTACTAATACAATCCAAGAGTCAAATGCATCAAAAAAATAACCAAAAAGGAATAATAACTGTTTCCGAATACTAATAAAGACATAACAACTATAGAAAGATAGAGGTGAACTTCAGACGTATGAATGTCCAATCGCTACCTTGGAAGCTCCAACAATCGCCCGAGTCAATCAAGCTGAGGCACACTCGATCTAAGACCTACACTGAAAGTGCACAGTAGGCATAAGTACGGTCCACTTGTACTCAATAGGTATCATAGGCTGACCAAGCAAAGTAGTAAATAAAGCATACAAAATATACACTAAGGGCACGTCACCTGCAATCAGAAAATGTCCTACAATGGTAGCCCACACCGCTTGCACTAAAAGTTCTAATATATCTCACATATATTACAATAACACACCAAGGTATAGAACATAAGTATACAATATGTCACATATAAATAGAACAAGAGAGAACATGTAGATACAAGATCATCAAATACAAGTAAAAAAAGGTAAGACAAATACATAGATGACAAGTCAATAAGGCAATAACAAAATATAAACACAATAAAGTAAGTGAAATGTATATGATGATGATGATGATGATGATGATGCACGAGGTCTTCGCACAACCTTCGGGATCGTCACACAATTCCCATATACACCTACGAAGCTAAAACTTCCCTATGTAGGATCCATGGGGGGTTCGTCAACCCGTATATAATCAATATATCTCATATCTCCTTTCTGGTATATCCCTCGAAAAGGGTTTTATAAGGTGTTACAATATTTTCTTTAAAAAAATGGTGTTGCCATTGTTTCTCAGATAGTGCCACGGCAGTACCAATGTTTCATGAATGAATATGATATGAAGATGTAATGCTCACAACCAATCACAATGAGTATTTCCATAACCAATCACATGATATATTTCTACAACCAACCACAATGATACATTCCCACAACCACATGATCCAATATCCACTCATTATTTTCATATCATCCATGAATTTTTACATGTCTCATTTGCCAATAAAATATGAATATAATCACAATACACCAATGGTACCACATTAAACAACACAATAAAATTATTCACATGTATTCAAGGCTATCAATATAACATAGGACCTCACACGGTCAAACATATTGCATAATATATCAATTTTGATAATTACATCACACATAGGCCCCCACACGGGAACAACACATAGATAGTCATTTTTCATGATTAATTCCCACTCTTAACATGCATTTTGTACCATCATTTATTACCCAACCCAGTCTAAAGAGTTAAGTCATAACCTACCTCAAAAGCCGAAACTGGTCCGCTACACTTGAACCCGCGACCTTACTTTTTATGAATAATCGCAAACTCTACTAAAAACATTAAATATGAAATCTACGCATCAAAAAAAATCAACAACACACATATTGACTACTTTTGGTTTGGGGTCAAAACGTACTCCCAAAATGAGTTTTCAAAAAAGAAGGGCAAAATTAAAACTTTACTTCAAAAACATGTTCCTCATATTTTTAGGAACCTACAGCTAAAAACCCAAGTTAAATTGAGTAAAAAAGGAGTTCAAATCAAAGAAAAATCATTTTTGAGTTTTACCGGGTAAAATCTTTGAAATTCAGGTTAAAATCAATAATCAAAGTTATTTTGAACGTTAAATTGATGAAAAACTAGTAATTATAAGATAAAAATATTATTCAAGTGAAAGAAGTAAAATTTGGGTTTAAAATCATGCTCTAAGATTTTTGGGGTTTTGAGAAATTTATCAAGAAATTACTAAGAAAAGGGGTGATTTCTTATCTTAAATCCGTAATAAAACCAAGAAATAGATGTTAATCTATCTTCCCAAGATCCCACAAGCTTCACTTTTAAGCTTCAAACTATTTAGGGTTTAACTCTCAAGATGCAAGATGAAAATTGAGCAAAATGGACCAAAAAGTGAAAAATCTGCTATATTTATAGCAGAAAAATCTGCAATAGTTGCTGTTTTTTTTAAAGTCCACTCTAGACTTCGACGGGGTGCCCGGGATTCGTTCGGAGTCTGATACATACAAACGAACTATGCAACCATACTAAATTTGATATTCCGAACGCATCGCCGATATCATATTTTCAAAAAAACATCGTTTTCACAAAATTGACCCCCAAAATCTAAAATTATAATTTTTCAAATCGATGGTTGAAATGAGATTTAAAAGCCGTAAAATCATACCAAATATGCTAACACCCTAAAATCGATATTCTGGATCTACTGGTGAAGTCAAATTTTCTATTTGAGGTCATTTCGATCAAATGTTGGTCCCACACCTATATTTCTAATTTTCCAACTTTCCAATCAACAGGTCGAAATGAGCTCGGGTGCACTGGGATCCAAACCAAAGGTCTACCTAGCCTAAAATTAATATTCTGGAGTTTTTGGCGCAGTCCGTTTGAACATCCGTCGTACGGATCAAAATATATTCACATTAGTCCAAAATAAGGCTCCCGAAGCCATCAAAAATCACAATATTGCATAAATGATACCAAAATACGTCAAAAATTATGTCAACCACTCTCAAAACCTAGAAATGCCATAATGCAACTACAGGGAGGGGTAAAATAGTAAAATCACATAAAATCACAAATTTCGTTAAATTTTCAGGTCGTTACAATAAATTACAATAGTTAACAACTTATAATATGTAAAAAAAATTATTATATATTTAAAAAAATACATAAAAAATATTATAAATTACAATAATTAAACACTTTAAAAATTAAAAGATATAAAATATTTGATTGACTCTCGAAATTATATCAATGCGGCTTAAATTGGAATAGAAGAAAAGTATTATAAATCACAATAATTAAAAACTTAAATTATTTTTAAAATATAATTGACTATCAACGCCACAAAAGTTTGGACAAGGAGAGTAACATGAGAAAATTGACGGAAAGGTGTCTTTTAAGTCTTGAATGAAGGATTGGTGACATTGACCAACAGATAGGGTCAAACATCATTAGGAAACTTGATTAAGTTAATTGTGGACTTGATTACTATTTTCAAAACTTTCTATTTTTTCAAAAATACAAATCAACTCAATCCACACCCTTTTTCAATCCTAATCAATCATTCTCTCTCTCTCCAGCTTCTTTCAACCAATAGTTCTGCAAAATTTCTTTCTTCAACCTCCGGCGAAAAATAGTTGGGCGAGGTCTTTTTTGACTTTCAACCGTCAATCGACGTGAATACTTCTCCGGCGACAACAACTTCGAGTTCTTCGTCCTCCCATTTCTTTTTTTCACAGGTAAAAAATTATGAAGAAATAGAGGAACTTGAGCCTACTACTCTTCTGGTATTGAAATGTGGACTGAATAAAATCCTAATTTCTGACATTTCTACATTTCTTCTTCTCATTGTCGTACTGTTGATTCAAATTTGTTGGTGATTTTTGGTCACAGTTGATGTTCTTAGTGTGTATGTAATATGTTGGTGTTGCTGGGTTGATTTGTTGTTTGTCTTGGTAGAAATGGTATTGCAACAGTTGAAACATCTGATATAATAGATGAAACATATGATGCAACAAATGAAAATCTGATGCAACAGGTGAACAATCTAACAAATCATTCATCTGTTGCGACAAACGACTCTTCTGTTTGGAAGAAATCTAAACAATATTGATCCAACAGATAACTTATTAGTGATCTATTTTTATTCTTTCCAATGGTTTACTCTTCATTTTACAACAGATTAGGACTATTTTTATTCTTTCCAACGATTTACTCATACAGGTCGATTATCTGTTGCAACAGATAACATACTTGGTGCAACAGATTAGTGATCTATTTTTATTCTTTCCAATGGTTTACTCATCTGTTGTAATAGGTCGGTTATATGTTGCAACAGATAAAATACCCAGTGCAATAGATTAGTGATCTATTTTTATTATTTCCAATGAATTACTCATCTATTGCAACAGGTCAGTTATGTGTTGCATTAGATAAAATACCAGGTGCAACAGATAGTGTTGTTTTTGTGGTTCCCACTTATTACTCATTCGTTGCAACAGGTCGGTTACATGTTACAACAGATAACATACCTTGTGCAACAGATTAGTTGTTTGTTGGAACTGTTGTATTACTGTTATGCATTAATCAATTATAGTCTATGTTATATTCCTGTTAATTTAAGATAACATGGCTCCCAAAATAAGAGAAATTGAATCAAGTCCAAGTAAAGGAACAAGTGCAGCAGCTCAGCTACATCCACCACTCTATGATATTGGTTTACAAGCATTATTTTAATCAGG
Source organism: Capsicum annuum (assembly GCF_002878395.1). NCBI lineage: Eukaryota > Viridiplantae > Streptophyta > Magnoliopsida > Solanales > Solanaceae > Capsicum > Capsicum annuum. The sequence goes on along the minus strand of NC_061111.1, from coordinate 212,242,567 downwards.
AGCAGAAGACAATGAACACGGGGAGGAGGAATCTTTCAAAAGAGATGATCCAAATACTAATAGCCCTTCCATCAAAGAGTTGGTCAAAACCTTCAGCATTAATCGTTACCCTGTGAGAATGCAGTACGATGGTGCCACAGATTTAACGGGTGATATCGTGGTTAAGTCAGTCATGGGAAAATCTTTTGACGCCTTCAAAAAAATACTTCGAGAACAAAAATTGGATTCTTATTTTAGGGAAAGCTGCTTTGAGAAATATCTTGATTTGCCAGAGGACAACAATGCTCGTTTCTAGATGAAAGTAGTATACGATCTTCTCAAACGCATGTTTATGTATGAAAACAAAGATAAGATGGATAAGGTATGGATAAATTACTGTGGCATGCTTGTTTGTTTTGTTGGGAGGAGTTTGCCATAGTTACCGGACTAAAATGTTATCCTCTTTCTCCTTCTCAAGTTATACCTACTCTGACCCAAAAAAAAGTACCCCACACACCCAAAAAAGGAAAAGGCAAGTCGAGTGATAGTGATGACCTGATGTCCATTATTGGTCCAAGCTTCAAAAACAAAAATCTGATTGAAGCGTTGAAAGTTAAAGGACTTTCAAAGAAGCACAAGAAATCATTGCGCTTGGTTTGGTTTGTACATAATGTTCTTTGGGCGAGAGACGTTAACAACAATATAAGCCTCAATTTAATAAATCTCTCCGAGAATCTTGAGGCATTTAATAGCTATCCTTGGGGTTATGAAAGCTTCAAAATGACTGTCGAATATTTATTGACTCCGTTAATGCCAAAAACAGTCAACTTATATGGTTTTCCATGGGCCTTCATGGTAAATATTTCTTTTATCATGATATGATTCATCATTTTTTTATTTAATAATGCTTTTGATTTATTGGCGTTATGTTATAGTCTTGGGCATTTGAAGTCATGCCTATTTGAGACAACAAGTGAACTACCAAGAAGAAGTTTCCTGTCCAAGAATTCTGAGATGGTTGTCGGCCAAAACCGATAAAAATGCAAAATTTCTTGATCTTTTCAATCCCCCTAAGAAAAGCAGTAAGTCCAATTCTAATCAAGTTTTTATTTTAATTAATGATTAAATGATTTCATCATCATTCTTAATATATGTACTGATTTATTTTAGATTGTCCATCCGTGGCTTGTTCCAACCAACCGAGAGTTGAAGATGCCATTTTTTCTTACTTGACGGTCTGTGCAAACTTTATAGGACCCTAAGGTCATTGATGGAATAAAAATGGAATTGTTTGAAGCAACAACCATCATAAGAAAAAATAATTTTGGAGGGTGGGGCTAATGATTTTCCTCTTACAGTTTTTAAAATAATAAGCCATTATGATTATGATCATAATGGTTGTATAGATTTTTCTCCAGATTTTGCCGCATCTAGCGAATGTTCTTTATGCAAATGTTAATACTGCAAGGAGAAACACGATGGAGTGATTAATACTATTAATGCACTAACTGCTTCTGTAAAGGAGATGACATCTAAGAGGGGTGTCATTCCATCAAAGAGGATTTCATATCCAGACACTCCACTAGAGATCAAAGCATCTAAGAGGATAAGGAAAGACACTTTCAAGGCATCATCAATCATAAAAAAAGCAAGATTTCAATGCCTCTATCTTTGTCTTGCACCGATGTTCAGTGTGCAAGGGCCACAGAACAGCAGCATGAGCTGAAGAAAGTGAATGTACATCATCTGTTCCAAATAACAAACAAGCACATATCTATTTCAACAGATGATACATCTGCTAAAAATTATCAAACAGATGTATACATCTGTTGCAACTGTTGTCTAACCTGTTGTATCAGATTCATTATCTATTTTAATAGTTGAGTCTTATGTTGCAACAGATGGGTCATCTGTTCTAAATTATCGTACTGCTCTAATTTACCTGTTTGAATTTGTCCCAATAGATAATCCATCTGATGCAACATAAGAATCATCTATTGCAATAGATGAAAAATCTGTTGTATATCTCTACATAGCATTGAAAATTCTTAGTTTCCAGGTGGATGTCACAGATACTACCGAAGAGCATAATATGACAGTTGATAATCCATCAACTGCTTCCAAAGATGAAGAAAAAATGGATCCTGTCAGTTTGGGAGAACGGAAGAATTACCCATTTGAAGGGTTCAATATCTAGGACGAGGATCTAAAAAAACTAATACAGTTGATCAACGACTATTCAGAATGGATTGTCGATGGGCTGTTAAAGCATCATACTGGCAGGTACATAAATCAATTTTATGGATATTGGTTTATACAATTCTTGTTGTAAGAACCTGATATTAACACATATAAATCATCATGTAGAAAAAAATAACGAGCGCTACAAAGTGAATGAATCGAGTCTTGGTTTCGATATGTTCGACTTTGTTGTTGCACATCTCGAAATGAAGAATTGGTTCTATTTGATATCACAACCCCAAACTTGCTGGAATGATGAGGTTTAAAGGCCATAAATATTACTATTAATTAATACTTTATTTAATTGCATCTGCATATTGATTTTTTTGTAACGTAATCCAAAATATTTGATAATATATGCAGCACATCGATGTTATTTTTTACTACCTCCGAAAGAAGGCCAAGTTGCAAACACAAGAACAATACAGATACATAACAAGCAATTGTTGTACAAAGTTTACATCAATAATGCCTACGATAGGTATTGTCAACAGCAGATGGAAGCTTCCCGAAATGAAGAATGCTTAATCAACATCATCAAAGGTTTTAGTATTCTGGTTGGCTTACCTTGGCATTTGGTCAACGAAGTATACATTCCAATCAATTATAGTGATGGATTCCATTGGGTGTTGGCTGTCGTTGTTCTAAAAGAGAGGCACATCCGAGTTTATGACTCGATGTCGCGAAGGAGACATTCCAGGCCGTCGTCTGAGATACAAAATTTGGCCAAAATATTGCCTACTTACCTTGATATGAGTGGCTTTTAGGATCAAAAGGTTCGTACTAATTGGTCAACGATTGAAGCATACCGGGATGTACAATATATTGACGGAATTGATCAACAAACCATTGGTAGCCTATAAGTTTAAGTGTCATGATTTAGTTTCATTTCACAAATTTCACAACGCTTGCATGAACTGCAAGATATGGATTATTTATTTTTTATAACGCAGGGATTGCGGTCTTTTTGTTGCCACCTATGTCGAGCATTTGAGCGATGGATTACAAGTACTAAATGATGGACTAGATGCCGGATTACTCCGCAAAAGATATGTTGTTCTTTTATGGAAATATGGAGAAGCGAAAGCTTAGAAGCCGTACGCAACCAATGTTAAAGATCCACGACGACCAAAGCCGAATTCCATAGCACTGGATGAAGAACAACTTGTCCATATTGATTAGATCTTTATAGCTTGAGTCCGTCAATGTAATAAACTATCCTCCTTGGTTTAAATTGTTGATTTATTTGTAGAGTAGATCATTTGTACTCATAATGAATTTTTTTGCATTTCATTTATTTTTTGAGTTATTTTATTTCATGTAATTTCCGAAGGCTTCGATTTATTTAATTCTGTCTATGAATATAATTAATTCTGAGTTTTGAACATGTTAATTGAAATGGAGTACTAGATTCAAATATCACAACAGATAATACCTGCTGCAATAGATGATATATCTTATCAGACAGATTTAGACATATGTTGCAACATGAGATGCAACACATAGGTCATCTGCTGGAAATTATATAATAGGTCTTTCTAACTTTTTGATTTGCTCCAACAGATTATTGATCAGTTGCAATAGATAAGTTATATATTGCAACAGATCATAAATCTGTTACGACAAACAAGCGGGGAACATCTGCATAACACAACAGATGACCAACCTATTCCAACAGATAATCAATCTGTCACAACAGGTACTGTATCTATTATGACAGATATAAAATTTATTGCATTATAAAAATTCAACTTTGCCAGACATAAAAATTATTGCCCCTATATATATAGTGAATTGGCTTGAAATGAAAATTTGTTATCGTGTTCATCTCTATCTTTGTACATGTTCTTTTTTATACACGAGCTTCAAGCATTTAGTTAGTACCCCATATGCCCAGACCCATTGCATCTTTCCCATAATGGTGTTGCACACACCGGTCATTTGTGTGACGGTCAGCAAACACTCCATGTATGCAAGTGAGTACGGCCCGCACACTGCACCGATTATATTTTTTGGGATCTGGATGTTCATATTTCGACCTTCAAAAACTCATGATTCCTTCGCCAAGACTTTAGCCGACAAATAATCCATCAGCTTACTCTGTATCAACAACTTGGGCAACAACTTCAAGAGTGGCTGTATGTGGGTTAAAAACATCTTCTCGCTGAACACAGGTAAGTTGCAGTCATAAACCTTAATCTTTTCCTCATATATTAGTATCTCAACAGTGAGAAAATTGGTGACATCCACGTTCATGACTGCAAGGATTCTATTTGCCTTGGTCCAGCTCTTGCCGTATAGATATGGCCTCTTCACTCTAACATATTTAATTGCTTCTTCATCCCATTGAAATGTAGAAACTAACTTATCAAATCCTAGGCCACCAAAATCTGCTAGATTACAAAGATCAGCATACCTATCTTTGAAATTATTATAGAAGTTGAGGTCCATTATCCTATCAGCAGCATCATAAGCATCTGGGTACGCTAATTGCCTGCCCTTTATGAGGCAGAGAATTTCATCAACATACTGTGGTATAAGAAGATAATTTTTAAATAGGTTAGTAATTGTAAAGAAGAAAAACATAGTGGAAAGAATCCGATATAGAGGGTTCTCTGAATCAGTTCATAGATTACCCAGCCAATGCAACTTATGCAATAGATGTGTATTATGTTGCAATAGAATACCAAGCTGTTGCAACAGATTACATATCTACTGCGTAGATTCTTCTTCATGGAGTATATTGGAAGGGTAGGTTAGCAAAAGTAAACTTACCTTGTCCTCGTACCACACGCACATATTTGTCATATTCGAGAAGTCTTTGGCAGCAAATGAATGCATGGTGTATTCTTTTTGAACCTTTATCTTGATGAATTCTTCCAGTTCCTTCTTCTTCTCCTTGCCAAGTGTCGAAAATATGTCCACTTTCTTCAGCGGCCCCTGAACTTCAACAACTATTGAAGCGGGGGGGGGGGGGGGGGGGGTTTTTTTTTATTTCAAAATAAAGAGAATTTGTCTAATTTTTATTCTCTTCCTCCTAATCTCCACTGTAGGAGTGCATGGCTCCCTCACCTCGTTGGATGGTATGATACCTCTCCTGGATTTCAACTCCTTAGCAGCTTCAGCAGTAGCCTCTTGCTTGTTGAGGAGTTTATTCTTTCTGTCCTTGCACACTTTGTATTTACAATGAGAACCTGAGGGTGAAGAAGGGTAAGAGGGACCACTGTAAGGGTGGGAGGGACCGATGTAGGGGTGAGACGGAGGACCTGTACAAGGGGTATTTTTAAACATATTTATTTTTTACTGAGCACCAATATTCTCATAATCATGACTGGCAGCAGAAGCAAAAGCAGGATGGCTGCCACCATCATAAACAACTCCACCAGCAACACCCCCAGAAGAAGCAGCCGGATCTGTTAGAGTTTTGAGTTAGGTTGTGAAGAGCTTCAACATTAGACTGACCTTGCCTAACTGCTCTTCTTATGGATGTTGCTCCATCTAATTCCTTCTTTATTAACTCCACCGTTGGGTCTTCTTTTGTATCAACAAGACCCAGAGTAAGAAAATAAGTCATCCCCAGCTCATCAATGATAGGCATGATCTAAGGATGTACAACCTATACAAAATGACAGGAGGAATTTAAATCATATAATAATAATTTGCAGGCAGTTGGGTTACATGAGGCTCAAGTTATGTTAACACAGCCAACTTATGCAACAGACGATCTAGCTACCACAACAACTGATCTGTAAGTTGAAATGAACTGATAATATATTGCACCAGAATACCCATCTGTTGCATAATTTACAGTAGATGGGTAATCTGTTGAGTAGGGTATAGAGAACAGAGCAATATATGGTTAATCTATTGTGAAATATGGATCGTTTGTTGCAACAAATTACCCATTTCATCAGTTCTAGTTGACGGGTAATCTCTTGCAATAGATGGAACATCTGTTTTAATATCTTTCTTTGAGGCAAATTATTTTAGGTCAAAGAAGATGTATTGCATCATTCGGAGGGTTAAAGAGATCGGCCTCGTTAATATTTTTTTTGTTGCTCTCTACTGCAACAAACCACCTAAGGATCCTTGGATGAGAAACCTTATCCGGGTAATTCATGAAATGCTTTTGTAGGGGAGGAATGGCTTCACATGCCCAAGTCTAAAAATTGTAAACAGGAAGAAAGCAAAAAAATTCATAAGTATATTCAATATAAATTAATGAATGAGTAAAAATAGTGATCAATTTTACCATGAAAGCCCAAGGAAAGCCGTATAATATAGTTATCTTTGAATTTAGTTCTTTCAGTAAATATTTGACAGTCAAGTAGTAGCTGTCGTAGCCCCAGGGATAGTCGTTGAATCTCCTAAAATCATCAGCAATTGACAACAAATCACGTTCTATGACTTTCTTGACGTCTCTTGCCAATAAAACGGAATGGACAAACCAAACTAAGCATAATTTTTCCCTATAGTGCTTTGGTATGTCTTTATTCTTGAGATCCGCTATCAAATCCTTCACTTTGTAGCTAGGTCCAACAATTCCCAACAACCCATCTTTTTTTAACTTGTGTTTGTTGGATCCTTTGTGGGGTGTTTTTTTGATGGCAGGTTCTTCTGGATGATCGCATCTCAATCCCGTCACAATGGAAAACTCTTTCAATCCAAAACAAACCGGCATGCTATAGTAGTTGATCCAAATTTCATCCATATTATTTCCGCCCTCCTTCGAACCTTCATCATCCCCCGCATACACGATCCTGTGCTTGAGAAGGTCATGTACCATAATCATTGAGAAACGGAGAGGGCGGGCCCCAGACAGCTCAAGAAAGTATGCAAAGCAGCTCTTCTTAAAAATTCCATCTATGTTTTCCTTCTTCATAATACTCCTAAGTTCTTCAAAAGGTTTTCCCAACTGACATTTAAGTACAAGATCACCAAATACTGCATTGGGGGTATTCATCAGCATCGCAACTAGAAATACTAATGGTTTTGACAGAATCATGCTGGAATTTCGATATTATTTCATGCCCCATTGGTGAGGAGGAGTTATCACTTTCCTCGGCTTCATTTTTCCCTGACTGAAATTGTTCTAGAAGTTCCTCCGAATCTATTTGTACTCTAGCCTTTTTTGTTTGGTGATCGAAAGTTGATCCACTTCTCCACTTTCTATTTCTTTTCTTTTGGGAGACATCTTTTAACTACAAACAAAAAAAAAAAATACATTGCATTTGATGTCTTTATAATTTTTTTAAAAAAGGTGAGACAAATTTCAATAAATTATTCTTACCACATAACCAAAAAAAAAATACTCCAACGGACAACCCATCAGTTGGAACAGATGGAGAACCCGAATCTATTTGAAGACCTATTTAATATCTCCCTGCAGATATTCCACCTGTTGCAATAGGTGAAAAAATTTCAATAAATTATTCTCTGCCACATTACAAGAAAAAACTCCAATGGATAACCCATTAGTCGGAACAGATGGGGATTCTGTTTGAAGACCTATTTAATATCTCCCAACAGATCTTCCACCCATTGTACTAGATGGACCACCACCACCACAACCAATGACACGACCAATGCCACCAAGACCACCACCAATGCCACCAATACTAATACCAAGACCACCGACCCCACCGCCAAAAAACACAAATACCAACACCACCAACACCACCACAAATACCATCCAACAATACCATGATAGTCAACAAAACACTGAGAGAAAAAATAGGGTTTTCTCGGGTTCTTCCTACTTTTTTAGCATCAAAACTCAGAATTTTTAACCCATTCTCGAAGATAATACAACTAAAAGTCTTCTTTCTTATCATTAACTAAAAATCCCTATTTTTTTAGAATAAAGAACAAATGTATAACTCTTCTCAAACTCTGTTACATGCGAATATAGAGAAAACAACGGATACAAGCGGGAATGAAGTTGAAAAAAACAACTATATATAGTTGTAAATGGAAAGAAAATCGACCTGTTTTGAAGGGTTGAGCAATTTGTTGAGTAGTTGTTGCTTGTATTATTTGTATTATTGAGAGGGAGAGGACACCCCGAGAGAGAAAGAGAGAAAAGAGCGAGAACTTAAGATTTGAAATGAAAAGTTTTTTGCACAAATGGATGATTTGTATGGGTTGATTTGTAATTTTGGAAAAGAATGACAAGTTTTAAAATTGCTAATTTGGTCCGAATTGATCTTAATTAATTTTAAAATTTATAAAATATATAGCTTTTAAAACATTGAGTTGTTGAAAAATCATTTCTGCTCAGAGTGATCTATCGACAACTCGGGTCGGGATGAACGCAATACCAACACTATGCAATTGGAAAGACTCGATTGGATTTGTAGTTGACCCTGCGAGCTCACTCATTCATCCCTAGTTCCACCTAAATCAACTT